>NC_066581.1:90914739-91204739 GCF_024323335.1 Lathyrus oleraceus
GTCAGATTCACTATCATCCCAGGTAGCCATTAATCCTTTCTTGGTTCTGAGGGAATTTTTCTTGAAGCTCTCTTTTCTGAAACTGTCTTTCTTTAACTTGGGACATTCATTCCTGTAGTGACCTGTTTCTTTACATTCATAACAAGTAACATCTTTGTTAGTTTTACCTTTTGAGGTTGATTCTGATCGATCCCCTCTGGATCTTGGTCTCCTGAAGTTATTGTTCCTCTTTTTCCAGAGTTGTTTAACTCTTCTGGTTAGAAGGGACAATTCTTCTTCATCAGAATCTTCCTGTTCAGAGTCATTAGCATCTTCTGTTTTGGCCTGGAAGGCTTTGTTTCTGTCAGATTTGCGCTTTTCAGATCTGGACTTTAATGTTACAAACTTGTTCTTCTTCTGAGGCTCATCTTCCTCTAGTTCTATCTCATGACTTCTGAATGAACTGACAAGCTCTTCAAGACTGATATTGTTCAGATCCTTTGAAAGCTTTAAGGCAGTGGCCATGGGTCTCCACTTCTTTGGCAAGCTTCTGACTATCTTTTTGACATGGTCTGCAGTTGTATATCCTTTGTCTAGAACTTTGAGACCTGCAATAAGAGTTTGGAATCTAGAGAACATTACCTCTATGGCTTCGTCATCCTCCATTTTGAAGGCTTCATATTTCTGTATTAGAGCCAGAGCCTTTGTTTCTTTGACCTGAGAGTTTCCTTCATGAGTCATCCTCAGGGAGTCGAGTATGTCTTTAGCTGTTTCCCTGTTGGTAATTTTTTCATACTCGTTGTAAGATATGGCATTGAGAAGTATCGTTCTGGCTTTGTGATGATTCTTGAATTCTCGCTTCTGATCGTCTGACATCTTACTTCTGGGAACTTCAACTCCAACATCTGTTACAGGAGGTTTGTATCCATCTGTGACAATGTCCCAGAGATCAGCGTCATAGCCTAGAAAGAAGCTTTCAATTCTATCTTTCCAGTAATCGAATTTCTCTCCATCAAAGACAGGAGGCTTAGCATTGTAAATATCTCTTTCATTTGTGTGGGCCATAGTTTTTCTCGTTCTGGATCTCTCTACACTGTTAAGTGTTTGATTAGAAAATCAATAACAGAACCAGGCTCTGATACCAATTGAAGGTGAGAAAAACAAGAAAGGGGGGTTTGAATTGTTTTGGAAAATAAGCGCTTTTTCAGAATAAGAACACACAGGATTTTATACTGGTTCGCTTATAACCCAAAGTTACTCCAGTCCACTCGGCCAAGGTGATTTTGCCTTCAAAAAGGACTTAATCCACTAATCTTGAAAGATTATTACAACCAACGTCTAAGAGAAAGATCTCTTAGTCCTCCCAAGTATACAGACTACGCAGAGTCACTTGAGGAACAAAATCAATTTAGAAAAAGAAGAATAGTAATCTAAAGTGCTTCTAAGATAAAGCAAATATTACAGCAATTAGAGCAAGCAGGGGATTTCACGTTTGAGCAACAGCTTCGTGAAATACTAATAGAGAGAGTAGAGTTTTTTTCTTTGCGTTCAGGTGTATATCTCAAAGAGGTTCGCCGTCCTTTATATAGTGGTGAAAGGACCGTTGTAGTGATGGCAGATATTTTGTCTTGATGAGAGTTTAATGCCATAACTTCTGTGTTTCTTGCCAAAACAAGTTTGTCTCCCTGAATAAATTCTTTCCAAGTATATTTTCTTTCCATTTGAAGTTGTAGTTCCCGTTACTCTTTCTGGATGGGGAAATTCTTCGTCAGAATCTGCGTTACTCTGTTAATCTGAGATCTTTGTGACGTGACATCAGAGCTTCTGATAGTCCTGGTCGTTTAGATCCTCAACATTGATTCAAGAGGGTTTTAGAGCTTCTGATATTCTGCTATGCTGTTTTGCTCAGAGTCAGAACTTTTTAGAGCGCGCTTCTTCTTCAGATGCTTCTGACCTTCTGGTACTTTGTATCTGATTTGATTCTGTATCTGATAACTCGATCAGATTCCGTTGTTCTTGTTCAGAGTCCTGTACACTTAGAAACTTTTCGTTAGAGTGCCATTTTTGGTTTCATCCTTTGTTATCATCAAAATCCTGGAATCTATTGTAGAACAATTTTTGTTCTTACAAACTCCTGACTTTTTGAGAGTGGAATCTCAAAATTCATGCCTAGGGGAGCCTACATGTGAAATTTGATCAAGGTTGGATCATGGATTCATCATTTAATCAGGAATTGGAAAAGTTACTTAATTTGGAAATGGTTGACTTTCCATTTAGGGAAAGTTTTTATGATTTTTGCACTCACAACAATTATACCTTGCCGTGTCCTCTTTCATCTCCCTTTGGAATCATCTCATTTGGATCCATGGTTTGAGAGATGCATACACTTAAAGTTAGCACCATGACTTGAATTTCTAGGAAGATTTTATGCCTAAGTTGCCCAACCATCTTGCAATTGGTGTGACACGATCTTGAGGGCCATTTTTCACCTTCCTCCACTCATTATTTCCACTCATGCTCAACATGAAACATTCCAAGCTCCATGATATCTTGCTACTGTTTGCATTATCTCATCAATTGGTGGTTTGCTCATCAAGTTATATGGCCACAAAGTCACTACTTTGAAATGTTTCCTTGCTTGCCAAACCAGCCATGCTATGCTGCATAAACCCAACCCATGTTTGTTTCCTCATTTGGCCATGCACCATATTTCATTCACTTAAGAGTTTTTCCAAAAATAAGAAACTCACGTGCCATTGCTCATACACCTCACTTTGCACCATTTGCTCATAAACCAAAACAAATCATTTGTAAGCCTGTTAAGAATGTTTGACCCACCATATTTAAGCCATAAACCCTAAACCTGAAAGCAAGGCATTGGAATTTTCGAGCAAAACAAGGCAAGTTCATTGGAGAGCAGACTTTATTTCTCAGCAAGCTTTTGAGTTGAACTTTTGAAGCACCAAGGAAGCATCACCTTCTTCTATCCTCTCCACAACCAAGAAGCAGTGGACTAACTTCCACTAGGTAACTTTCTTACACCATTTCCATGGCCATCTATTGATATGTTTATGCCATTACCATGCTTTCTTCATGCCTGTTTACAATGCTAATCATGCTTATGCTTGCTTCTGAAGTCCTCAGCACGAGGCAATGTTCTTGATGTTGAGTTTATGTTGTTGATTTTTTGCCCTTACCCGTGTCCATATTGACATCTTATTGTCAATATTTCTCCATGAAAAAGCTATCATTTCACTTAAACAAAGATACCATGTTAATCCTTGCATTTCATACTTGAGATTTGGGCTTTATTTCGTGTGTTTTGATGCACTATGGTGGTTGTATTTTTGAGTTGAAGTTTGGAAAAACTCATCGTTTTCTGCGTGTGCATGAGCTTGGCGCTAGGGTTTTGATTCAATGAAGAAGATGACCATGTGTCGTCTTGAAAACCACTAGATCCAATGTTTCCGTTTTAATCCTGGCCGCCTGTTTGCTTTTTGTCCTGTAGCGACTTAAGTACATGTGACCAATTGACATGAGGTTTACATGTTTTTTTTAAAATAAAATGTTCATTTAATGTCACGCCCTGATTTCATTTTAGTTTGGGTCATGGGCCTTCGTTGCCTGCTTTCAACACCCCCTCTTTCATGCCCATTAGCATCATTTTATTTCCAGCTCAGCCCAAATATTAATGCACCCCCTTTTCATTTTCTTTTTTTAATTCCCATTTTTAATTTCTGTTTTGATTTTAATTATTTTAAAAAAATTTATTTATTCATAAAAATATCAAAAAATATTTTCCATATTTCTTGATGCCTTATTTTATTTTATTTTATTTTTATTTTCGCATTTATTTAATATTAATATTTTATTTTAATTATTCATTCCAAGTGGTCCATTTTAGCATACATTAAATTCTTGATTTTATTTTTATGACTTCAAATTATTTTTAGACTCTGATTTTTGGGATGAAGGTTGACCACTGCCCCATGGTCAACCTGACTTTTTCTTGGATTTTTATTTCACAATTTTCTATTTATTCTTGATTTAGTTTTAACCTAGTCTTGTTGGTTGACCTTTAGTTTGACTCCTGTTTTATTCCAATTAATTCATGTACCAATTTTCATTATTTTTAAAATCTTTTTGGGGGATAATGATGTCCTGACCCCACCTTACTTAGTTTAATTTTTCATATTTTTCCTGGTTAATTTTCTATTTATTTGATATTTATTAAGTTGACTCAAATTTTCAGTTGAGTTCTTTATGATCAATGTTTGACTTAGGGATTGCTTATGGCAATTGAAGAGATCTTTTGATCCTCCCTTGTTCATCTTATAGGCTATGTATTAGAGGCCTTTTATCTTGATTTTATTTGATCCTTACCTCATTTCTTGATTAAAGTATTTCAGTGGACCCTTTCTGTGCATCTTTTCATCTGTGTGATTCATCTGTTATCTTTTATACTTGTTTCCTTCATCCATGCTTACTATTGCTTGATTATCTAACATGTTCATACTTCCCATGCCTTGTTTAATGCTCCACTATTTCATTCTTTGATTCTTTGACTTGATTATATACCTGTTTACTTATCTAACTTGATTGATATCTGTTGCCTACTTGTATGATGATTGAGGCGTATATTCTTATTGTTTAATTGCCAGGAACCATCCCCATTCATAACAAATGTACCCCTATCCTATAAAGTGTATAATATTTATTCTTTCATTCTTTATTCATCTGTTAATACAAGAATTAAAACGAACATCCGATAATCATTTCAAAACAAGATCAAAAGCTCGATCCAACGTCAAGTAATCATTTTCAAAACATAACAGAGCCAGCACACATTCATCCATCCTCTTGTAAGTCGATCGCCTCATGCATCACGATCTACCTGTAAGTCGATCGCCTCAGACATCACGATCTACCTGTAAGTCGATCGCCTCAGGCATCGCCATCTACCCTTATCCGTGGCTCCTTTCCTTGCTCCATCCGTCGACTCTTGTTCCGTTTAGGTAGCACCCATTAGGTAGAACCCTTTGTATGATAACATAGGTAGAATTCCCTTATTCTTTGCATGCTAACATTAGGTAGATGTTCCCCTCTGTAAATCCTAACACATAGGTCCACATTGCATGACAACTCTAGGGCAGAGCTTCCCCTTTTTTAAACCTTCCGTGCATCTCCGATCTGTGGCATGTCAGTCCATTCTATTGCAAAGAGGTAACTGCCTAAGACTCGATTCAGCGAGCTGCGACACCTACTGCTAGGACGTTGAGCACATTGCCCACTTTCCTTTGACACAGCTGGTGTCCTCTTTTGTAAGTCCATGTTCAGATGGCAATCCTTGTTCCCGTAGTTAGCCGAACTACGGCGACTCTGATTCTCATGTTCAGATGAGATACGTAGGCACGAGACGCTGTTGCACCCCAAAATTTGCCCTCTATTTTTAACTCTAACCAATTTTTTGTTTCACATTCATTTGCATCATCTTCATAGCATAACATTTTTTCTGTCTTAATATTAGCCGGAATAATTTCTCGGAATTTACAAACAGACTGGTCAAATTAACTTTTTAACTGTGCCTAAAATTAGTCAACGAAAAAATGTCAAGTTTAAGTTTGCAAATGTCGGTAACATTAATCTGCGGTTCACGTGGTTTAATTTGACATGCTAAAAATATTTTTACGACTATTTTTGGTCATATGTTGATCAGTCTGAGCGGTTTAAACGGTCATAATTTTTATTTCAAAATCCGACCAAACGCTGTATTTTTCCGAGTCATTTATTTCGCGCTGATTATTTTGACGTGTTCATTTTATTTTTTCGAGCATTTTGGTGCCCGACTTTTTTTTTTCTTTTTGAGTCTATTTATTTTTATATTGGGTCTAGAATAAATAAATAGGTTAATTAGTTTTTATTTTAATTTTAACTATTTTAATTATTTAACTTTATTCAGTTTTTAATTTAATATTGGGTTTCAAAATAAACTTAGGCCCATTATCATTAACCTAATTTGTTCCTATATATATTTACTAGCATGACTGATAGAGGGAGGCAAAAAGACAGAACAAAAAAGAGAAACTGAGAGTGGCTGATCTATACTATCGTACACACAGTTTGGTAATAGTTTATATATGATATATACTTTATCTATTTTGTTGATATATTTGTTACTGTGTTTCAAATACATGTTCATATATTTTTTATATATATTTCTATTTTATGTTATAATTTGATTATGTTTTCGGATCGGATCGTGTCAATACGCCGTTTTCACATATACGTGTATGAGGCGTGACATTTGTGTTATCCGATCCAGTTGCGATAATCGCAATTTTGCGCTAGCAACGCCGTTGTTTTTTTTTTAATTCATATTTTTTTTATATACATATATTTAGATCTGCACATTTTTTTTCATAACTAACTACCCTGATTTTTCCTAAACCCTGACAATTTCGCCACAAACTCTAAATTTCAAACCTAAAACTTTAACCGTGTTGTTTCCTCTAAACCATAAATCTTTTCTTAAACCTTAACAAACCTTATTATTATTTCCTATTTTCGCTCATATTTATGTTATTCATACACTGTAACTGCTTCGCCCTTGTAATATTTTAAGTTTTAACTTGTAATATTTTCAGTTTTATTTTTCGCCATCTTTATTATGTAACTGCACCAAAGCGTTGTAATAATTAGGATTTTATTTTCTGCCATTTATTTTCTGCCATTTATTTTCTGCCATTTTATTTTTCTGCCATTTATTTTTCTGCCATTTAAATTCCTGCCATTGATCCTATATTAACTGCGTGGTTTAGTAATGTAGGGCGTGAAAACCTACTAGATTGATTATTTAATATTTTTCTATAACCTTTATATTTTTTTGTAAATAAATAATAAATACTAACTATTTTAATAACTTTTTTTTTATTATTACTTACTTATAATAATAAATCCTTATATATTTTGTAAATAAAATCTAATTGACCATTTTTCTAATTGAATAATAATAATAAACCTATTAATCTAATAATTTGATATTTTCTATAATCTTTATTTATTTTGTAAATAACTAACTTAATATTTTTCATATAACTCTTTTATTTTATAATTTGTACATTAATGTATTTTAAATTCTTTTATTATTACTAATTTATTTTAAACTTATATTTTTCTAATAACTTCTAAAAAATCTAACTTGTTTAACCTAAAATAATTTCTTTTAAAATTCTAACCTTTTTATTATCACTTTATTATTATTGTTATTTTATCATTTCTTTATTACCATTGTTTATTTATTATTTCATTATTATTTGCTTTTATCTATTCTATTTTTGCTTCATTATTTTCCTTATTTTAATTTTGTTTTATTTATAATATTAGGAACAAATGTATAGATTGTAAATTTATTCTTTCTCGCCTGATTATTATGTATCTGTCTCATAGCCATGTAATAGTTTAGGAATTTATTTTTCTTGCTTTTATTTTTGTAAATATTTATTGCGTGGTTAGTAATTTAGGGAGTGCAAAAAACTAACTGTAAATAATTGAACTTAGAAAATTAAATTCAAGACAAATATCTGAAAAATAACACTCACACACGTAAGTCGATCTTTGATCGCCATCTGTACTTCCTAGGGTATTCCTCTTGGTTGCCTTCTTTAAATGGTCAAGTCCCTCGAAAATAGGGGTGTCTTAAGCAAAGTCCCTTCAAACAGAAAAATCATTAAGTCCCTATAAACTTAAAAGATCAAATCCCTACGAGGTTGCCTACGATATAATGATCTTGTCCCTTCGGTAAATATGATGATAGTCCCTACGAGTTGCTAAAGACACCCCTTATGTTGCCTTCATTGACCATACGATGACCCTACGCCCGTCCCTTAAACACATCCAAGGTAATGACTACCTATTCCTTAATAATAGGGACAGTCTTACCATTGAAAGAATATACGAGAACACGAAAGACTTAATCTAGGGTAGGTATCTCATAGTTACTTGCTCACACTTTTCAAAATTACTTTTACACCTCACAATTTCTAAACTAGGCTTTGTATACACCCATACGAGGGTCATTACAAAGTACTTAAAGAAATTTTTCTAATCACACACTACACTCTTGCAAACAAACAAAGTGAGCTAAGTAACTAAGAGCCCATGGATAACCATGGATATAAAGGGTGTTAATACCTTCCCTTTGTATAACCTACCCCCCGAACTCAAAATCTTTTTAAGGTCTTTCCTGTTCTTTTATGTCCTTTCCTTTTGGATAAAATAAAAGTCGGTGGCGACTCTTGCTATCCGCAACATTTAACTAAAGTCAGTTCTCCCACCGTGTTACAGAACTGGCGACTCCACTGGGGACTTAATAAAAGAGGGGTACCCTTAGGAATTAGATCACTTTAAAATTGTTTGCCTTGTTTGCTTTATACTTATCTGTTGGGTGCTCTTATGTGTGAAAGACCCTAACCCAGATCTAGTGTACCTTAGGTAAATGGCAATAGACCAAGGAAACTGTACGGCGTATATCGATATGGTTGATCTGGTGGCCATAGTTAGTGTGTCTTCTTGGTTGGTGCTTATGTTCCTTAAGCAAGTTGAGGATAATATGAGGCTGCCATATGTTGTCAATACACTAACTGACTTTTAGAACCCTAGTCATCCCATCTTGGCCTTTAGAAAGTAGTGAGATAACCGGCTTTGGTGAAGACTGAAGTTGGTTGATACTCGATACTACACTCATTGAGATCCTAAACTTGGAGGGTTTTGGTTGGCAAGTAAGTTGCCTACTGAACAACCACCCTTGTGAAGGATCAATGATTTTGAGATCCCTTAGAACCTGGTTACTTTTGTAGGAAAGGATGAATCAACTAAACTTCAGGGGAGGGTACTTACCTTTAAACCTCATGCAAGCCTTCAAACCTAGGGCTATTGTGTGACTTGTTTGTGTGTGCCACATGTTTGTGATTGAGCATAACATCATAGCATCATCATGCATCATAAGCATAGCATTTTCACTAACCATTTCAAGGACCAAAGGATTTATCTTTGTTCTTTGTTGCAGGTCATGGCTTTTGCTCGTAGGAATACTATCCGGATCAACTTTGTAGGAATACCTCCTAAACTTAAGGAATTGGTCTCTCAAGTTTCTGAAAACTCCTAGTTCATCAAGAGGCATGGTCACCTACTGGATCTAGTCACTTCAGGGTTCAATGAAGACATGATGAGTGTCCTGTTTCAGTTCTTTGACCCTAAACATCATTGCTTCACATTTCCCGACTATCAGCTGGTTCCTACAATGGAAGAGTTCTCCAAGCTTCTGGGTATACCTATTCTTGATCAGAAACCCTTCACAGGCTTGGAAAAAGAGCCTAAACCTGAAGTCATTGCTGCGGCCTTACATTTAAAGAAATCAGACATTGTCCTAGAAACAAGGAGTGGAGTTAAGGGTATTCTTGCTAAGGTATTGATGGAGAAAGCTCAAGTATTCCTGAAGGCTATGAGTTATGATGCTTTTGAGGAGATCTTAGCCCTATTGATTTATGGCTTAGTACTGTTCCCCAATCCAGGCCAGTTCATAGACGTACACGCCATCAACATATTTCTGACTCGCAATCCAGTGCCTACATTACTTGGAGACATCTTACACTCTCTTCATACCCGTACTACGAAGGCACGAGGAACTCTGATGTGTTGCATACCTCTATTATCTAGGTGGTTTATTTCTCACCTTCCTCGATCAGTGATGAAGAATGAACAAGGGTTCAGGTGGTCCAAGAGGATTATGTCACTTTCTCATTCAGATATTCATTGGTGCTCTAGATCTATGGAGAATGTTACCATCATTGACCGTTGTGGGGAGTTCCCTAATGTGCCACTCCTTGGCATAAGAGGGGCCATTACCTACAACCCTTCTTTAGCTCTACGTCAGTTTGGTTACGCTCGGACTGATGGTCCTCATGACATGCTTATTCAGGGTATTGTGTTCGACTACGACAACGATCTTCAAGGTTACCGTCAAAGGTTCATACGAGCATGGGGTAAAGTGAACAAGGTTGACAACAAGACTCTGGAACCCAAGTACACTATTCCTATGGAACCATATCTCAGATGGGTACGATCTCGTGCTCAGACTCTTATGATGCTATATCCTGCTATCCTGCCAGTTACCATGGAGCCTGTTGCTGAAGGAGATACTTCTTACATCATTCTTCATCCAGACATGCCCACTGACATGGAAGAGTTACAGAGGTCCTGGATCCAGTTGAAGGAGCAAAGAGATACTTTTGAGACTCATTACAAGGCAAGTCAGGAAAGAATCCTGGAGCTAACAAAACAACTTCACGAGGAGCGGAATCTCAACTCATACCTCAACACAAAGAGGAAACGTCCATGGGAGACTTAAAACCCCATTTTTTGTATTCATTTCATTTTTATTGTAAGCCCAAGGGGCAAACAAGTTTATTACTAATAAAAGCTTACTTTTTGGTGGTTTACACAAATTTAAATCCTACGGTCCTTGAAAACATTGCATAAGCATCTACATACCATATTATTGCATCACAGGTTTCTTATGAACAAGTATCTTATCTTCTCGCTGTTTACCTCAGCAGAAATGGCTCTTGAACAGACTGTCAAAGATCTCCAGGCTCAGAATGCACAATTCCAAGAGTTGATTCTGAATTTGTCCAAGGGGCAAGATGAGTTGAAGACATTGCTGGCTAAGAAGAAGAAGAAGACTAGAAGATCAGGAGGCCTTATCAATCTGGGAAGAAGATTCAGAGGCCCTATCAAGACAAAGGAATAGGTTGATGATTATGAGTCTGAAAATCCTGAGAAAGAGGGAGGTAGTCTCCATGATACTGTGGGAGATTCTGATTCTGAAGCAAATTATTATCATGATCCTAATGAAGATAAGTACAAGATGCTGGTGGATAGAATGAATGCTATGGAGTTACAAAAATCTTCTGGGCTGGATTTTGAAGATCTGAGTTTAATATCTGGAGTGGTTATACCTATTGGTTTCAAGGTTCTTGCTTTTGTGGTGTATGATGGTGTCTCATGTCCCAAGCTGCATTTAAGATCCTATGTCCGGAGGATTCAACCACATACTGCTGATAAGAAGTTATGGATTCATTTCTTCCAAGAGAGCTTGTCTGGAGCTCAATTGGAATGGTACTATCAATTGGAGAGTGTCAATATCCGTGATTGGAATGATCTTGTTGAGGCCTTCTAGAGGCAATACCAATACAATGCTGATTTAGCACCTACTCGCATGCAGCTACAAAGCATGTCAATGGGTACTAAGGAGAATTTCAAGGAGTATGCTCAGAAATGGAGAGACCTGGCTGGCAGAGTTCAACCTCCTCTGACTGACAGGGAGCTAGTGGATATGTTTATGAGTACGCTGAATAGTCCTTTCTATAGTCACCTCATTGGAAGCTCATCATCTGGTTTCACTGAGCTGATAATGACTGGAGAGCGTGTGGAAAGTGGTATAAGAAGTGGTAAGATACAGGTGGGTGCCTCTTCATCAAGCACTGCAAAGAAGCCCCCTAGTGGAAAGAAGGAGTCTAATGTTGTGTATGGTCAACCTGGCCGTAACAGAAGTCACCAATCCGTAGGAGCAGTTCACATTTCTAATCCTACTCCTGCAACACCAGAGCTACCACAGAGCAATCAACAGAAGCCTAGAAGACAATTCACCAAGATCAACATGTCACTGGCCCAAGCCTTGCAACACATGTTGAAAGGGGAACTCATTACTTTGAAGGACCCTCCTCAGAATCCTAATACTTCCTCTCCTCGGTACAATCCTAATGCACGATGTGCCTATCATTCTAATTTTCCGGGACATGACACCAACAATTGCTGGGTGCTGAAAAATAAGATTCAAGATATGATTGAAGCTGGGGAGATTGAATTTGACCCTCCTGGGACTCCAAATGTGATTACTGCTCCCATGCCTAATCATGAGAAGACTGTTAATGCTGTTGATGAAGTTTCATATGTTTCCTCAATAGCAGATGTGACTACTCCCTTATCTATTATCAAGAAGAAGCTGGTGCAGGCTGGATTCTTTCCAGGTTGCAACGAAGACTGTTTTTATTGTGCCTACAAACCTGATAGCTGCTGGAAGTTGAAAGATGGTATTCAACGCCTCATGGACAATTACACTATATTGTTTGAGAGAACTCCTTCTGTGGAAAGTATGTGTGAACACCTAACTCGAGGTAAGAAGTTTGAAGATGTGGATATGGTTGATAAAGTGCCAGTGAAGATTACCTCCAAAGGCCCTGTCAAGATCACTTCCAAGGGTCCTATCAAAATTACTGCTGAAGGCCTGGTGAAGACTGTTGCTGAATTTAGAGTGCCTCCCATGATTATTACCACTCCTGGCCCTATTCCTTATACTTCTGATAAAGCTATACCCTGGAATTACGGTTCTGATGTTTATATCCATGGTGTTAAGCAGGAACCTTTGACTGATACACCTGTTACTGATGATAACCTTGATGTTGATAATATTGCTGGATCTAGTAAGATCACCAGAAGTGGAAGAATTTTCTCTCCTCCAGCTACCTCAAAAAATACAGTTCTTCCAACTACTACCTCCACTTCTGAGCCAAGTACTGATGCTCGAGGCAAAGGTCCTGTGGTTGAACCTGTGCAAGCTGAAGCACCGACTGCTGAAAATCTCTCTAAACAGATGGAAGAAGTGCTGAAGATCATTCGTAAGAGTGATTATGATATTGTTGACCAGTTGGGGCATACTCCCTCCAAAATTTCCATGTTGTCTTTGTTGCTGTGTTCTGAGGCTCATGCTAAAGCCCTGATCAAATTCTTAAGGACTGCTCATGTACCAAATGAAATTTCTGTGGATCAATTTGAAAATTGTGTTACATATCTGATTTATGATAATGGGTTAGGTTTTTCTGATGCTGACTTGACTCCTGCCAAAAGAAACCATAACAGAGCTTTACATATCTCCATTGAATGTAGGGGCACTACCTTGACTCATGTGTTGATAGAAAATGGCTCTTCATTGAATGTACTTCCCAAAGAGGTTCTGAACAAGCTCAGTCCTGAAGATGCTGTGTTAAGACCAAGTAATATAGTGGTGAGAGCCTTTGATGGTTCAAGAAGAGTGGTGCATGGAGAAATAGATCTCCCGATCAAAGTAGGCTCTCAAGTCTTAGATTCTACCTTCTATGTAATGGATATTCGTCCTGCGTACTCTTGTTTGCTTGGGCGCCCCTGGATCCACGGGGCAGGTGCTGTGACCTCCACTCTACATCAGAAGTTGAGATATCCAGTGAAGGGAAATATCGTAACTGTTTATGGAGAGGAAGAATATATGGTCAGTCATGTGAATACATTTAAGTATGTTGAAGTGGAAAGTGAATATGTTGAGACTCCTTGCCAGACATTTGAAGTAGTTCCTTGGGTCGTTCCCGCTACTGAAGCTCCTCCTGTGGTTAAAAGAGTTCCTGTGGTTACCAGAGTACCTCCTACAATGGCTTCCCTCAAAGATGCTAGAGCTGTGGTTGAAGAAGAGTCCCAGAAGGCTGTTCGTCGTGCTCGTGTTGTTCGTATCACCAATCAAGGGAACATGAAAGATCAAATCAATGATGTGGGTGACTATAATGAAGACTACAATCTGGATAACTAGATTTTTCCTACTGTGGGTGATGGGCTCAACAATTGGAAGACTGAAGACGTTATTCCTATCTCCTTTAGTCAGGAGTAAATACTATTACTGCGTTGTTATTTTTAAGCCTTGTGCCTTACCCGGGGCACAATGGTATGCTTGTTTCGGGATGTCATTTCATTTGCATACTTCATTCAATAAAAATCAATGGACGTTTCGTTTTCGTAAATATTGGGCTCTTTGTTTTTCTTTTATTTTATTTTCATCAGCTATGTGTTCTTACACACACCCACATCACTAAAATGCAGATCCTCATCCACTCTGGATCCTGTTGATAACAGTTCTACTATTGCCAATTATAATTTCGAGAATCCGATCTATCAAGCTGAAGATGGAAAGGATGAAGATTGTGAAGTACCTGTAGAGCTTGCTAGGTTATTACAACAAGAAGAGAAAGTTACACAGCCGCATGAGGAATCAATTGAGGTTGTAAATCTGGGTACTGAAGTAGACAAGAAAGAAGTCAAAATAGGAGCAGGCTTGGAAAACAATGTCAAAGAAAGATTGAGTCGGATGTTACGTGACTATGTAGAGGTTTTCGCTAGAAAAATCAAGAGATGATATGGAATGATGAATGTCAAGAAGCTTTTGACAAAATCAAGAAGTATCTCCAAGAACCTATAAATCTGATGCCACCAGTTGAAGGAAGACCTCTAATCATGTATTTGACCGTGTTAGAAAATTCAATAGGGTGTGTGTTGGGGCAACATGACGAGTCTGGTCGAAAAGAGCATGCAATATACTACCTTAGCAAAAGGTACCGACTGTGAAACAAGATACTCCCAGCTTGAGAAAGCTTGCTATGCTTTGGCTTAGGCTGCTCGCCGACTAAGACAGTATATGTTGAATCATACCACTTTATTGATTTCTAAGATGGATCTTATCAAATATACATCTGAGAAACCTGCTCTCTCCGGAAGAACAACAAGATGATTGCTGAACTCTGCACGCAGTTCAAAATAAAACACCATAACTCTTCTCCGTACCGGCCAAAGATGAATGGCGCCGTGGAGGCTGCTAATAAAAATATTAAGAAGATCATACAAAAGATGACAGTAACATACAAAGACTGGCATGAGATGTTACCCTTTGCTCTTCATGGTTATCGCACTTCAGTGCGCACTTTGACAGGGGCAACTCCTTTCTCTTTGGTCTACGGAATGGAAGTCGTGTTACCAGTGGAAGTTCAGATTCCCTCTCTAAGAATCATGAAAGATGCAGGCTTGGATGAAGATGAGTGGATTCAGACTCTACTCGACCAGATAAATTTGATTGATGAGAAGAGGTTGGCAGCTGTTTGTCATGGTCAGATGTACCAGAAACGGATGATCAAAGCTTTCAATAAGAAGGTTAAGCCAAAGGTATATCAGGCTGGTGACTTGGTAATCAAGCGTATCATACTACCACAGGGTGATCCTAGGGGCAAGTGGACTCCTACATATGAAGGACCATTTGTGGTCAAAAGAGTATTCTCAGGAGGTGCCATGATGCTTACTACTATGGATGGTGAAGACTTTCCACAACCTGTAAACGCAGACATAGTTAAAAAATACTACGCATAAAAAGAGACCCGCTAGGTTGACTGGCCTAGGCAAAAATAAGGGCATCCCGGCAAACCAAAAGGGTTCGGGCAAAAATTAGGGATATATATAAAAAAAATGTACACCCGGCAAGTCGAAAACCTGAAAAGGCGGCTTGGGAAAAAAAGGGTATCCCGGTGGATTGAAAACCTGAAAGGGCAATCCAGGCAAAAGTTAGGGATTAAAGCGTATGACTATGTCTCGTTTGGATCACTCATGTAACTTCAACTGATGGTGCTACCTAAATCAAGTTCAAACAGATAAAGATCAATCCAATCGTTTATGTCTCAACAGCAGAAGATGAGATATTTGAAGATAATGGCAATAGTAGAATTGAAACTCAATAGGATCATTTTTCACATAGTTGTTTTCTTTGTTTTATAAAAAAATTTACGATGAATTCCTCTTACTAGGATTTCTGTCTCCTTGTACAAACTTGCCTATGTATAGGTCACTTTGTGTTATAAATAAAATTTCATCTTTGAATCCAGATTTCCTTTTACTCTATTTACTTAAGCGAAAACGTCCATTGGTTGTGTTTGAATGTATGTATGCTTTTGAATACGATTGATGTTTACCAGAAATGCATAAAATGCAGTAATAGTATTTACTAAGGACGAACGAGGGTAGTAGTTCAACGAAGCTTCGCCGGTTCATCCCCACTACAAATCCCCAGTAGAGCAAATCTATCTTTATAGATGCTTCGAATTACGTCTCCCCTTGAATTTATGTCCATCTCTTTTATCCTCAGTCGGGATACTCAGGAACTTATTCCTTCAATAGAAGTACGACGAACGAATACGGGAAGTGACAAATACTATACTATCAAACAAGACGGGAACGAGTTCCTCATATTCTTCAGCAATGAATCGGGATTTATTTTCCCTAGCCAGCAGTTGTTATACAAAGATATCCGGACGCTTCAGGCCGCATGATTCATACATACATCATTTACATCATACCATAGCATATCCATAAGTGCATAATACATTTACTTAGATGCATCATGCCATGCATGCATACATATTGCATAAACTAACCTTTTCCTTGCAGGATGGTTATATACAGATAAAATACTATCAACAATTCACAACAGGTCAGAAACGATCTATACGAAGATCTAGTGCTGATACTTAATCATTACTCAAGGTGTCCTTGGATAGTAGGCAAACGGTCTATACGAAGATCTATTCCCTAGTCCATGATGTTTTCAGGAGAGTTAATCCTGATACTCTTTTGTCCTCGGATAGTAGGCAAACGGTCTATACGAAGATCTATTCCCTAGTCCAGGATATTTTCAGAAGATTTAATCCTGATATTCTTTTGTTCTTGGATAGTAGGCAAACGGTCTATACGAAGATCTATTCCCTAATCCAGGATATTTCCAGAAGAGATAATCATCACGAAGATTTATTTCTACTGGTCTATTCAACAATTCAAAACAGTTCAGAGACGATCTATACGAAGGTCTAGTGTTGATACTTAATTCAGAAAGAAATCGCCACGAAGATTTGGTTCTGACACTTAAATTAAAAGTATGTTCTTAGATACGATTCAGAGACGGCCTATACGAAGACCTAGTACTGATATCCAGTATCAACATCAAGATATTATCACCTCCTGATATTATGGATGGCATCTATAAGCCCATCTCCAGTTCTTCCAAGTGGCATCTTCAAGCTCACTTAAGCATATACAACTAGTCATCAGTGTTACTTTACGCACCGGCGAGTGAAAATTTTTGGGCTTTTGTGTTCAATCCCCTTCAACCTTCCAAGTCACGAATGGCACACAGACCAATCTAACTCCTCAGGTTTCAGAAAATTGAACAGGGGCAGCTGTTGCACCCCAAAATTTGCCCTCTATTTTTAACTCTAACCAATTTTTTGTTTCACATTCATTTGCATCATCTTCATAGCATATAATTTTTTCTGTCTTAATATTAGCCGGAATAATTTCTCGGAATTTACAAACAGACTGGTCAAATTAACTTTTTAACTGTGCCTAAAATTAGTCAACGAAAAAATGTCAAGTTTAAGTTTGCAAATGTCGGTAACATTAATCTGCGGTTCACGTGGTTTAATTTGACATGCTAAAAATATTTTTACGACTATTTTTGGTCATATGTTGATCAGTCTGAGCGGTTTAAACGGTCATAATTTTTATTTCAAAATCCGACCAAACGCTGTATTTTTCCGAGTCATTTATTTCGCGCTGATTATTTTGACGTGTTCATTTTATTTTTTCGAGCATTTTGGTGCCCGACTTTTTTTTTTTTTTGAGTCTATTTATTTTTATATTGGGTCTAGAATAAATAAATAGGTTAATTAGTTTTTATTTTAATTTTAACTATTTTAATTATTTAACTTTATTCAGTTTTTAATTTAATATTGGGTTTCAAAATAAACTTAGGCCCATTATCATTAACCTAATTTGTTCCTATATATATTTACTAGCATGACTGATCGAGGGAGGCAAAAAGACAGAACAAAAAAGAGAAACTGAGAGTGGCTGATCTATATTATCGTACACATAGTTTGGTAATAGTTTATATATGATATATACTTTATCTATTTTGTTGATATATTTGTTACTGTGTTTCAAATACATGTTCATATATTTTATATATATATATATATATATATATATATATATATATATATATATATATATATATATATATATTTCTATTTTATGTTATAATTTGATTATGTTTTCGGATCGGATCGTGTCAATACGCCGTTTTCACATATACGTGTATGAGGCGTGACATTTGTGTTATCCGATCCAGTTGCGATGATCGCAATTTTGCACTAGCAACGCCGTTGTTTTTTTTTTAATTCATATTTTTTTTTATATACATATATTTAGATCTGCACATTTTTTTTTATAACTAACTACCCTGATTTTTCCTAAACCCTGACAATTTCGCCACAAACTCTAAATTTCAAACCTAAAACTTTAACCGTGTTGTTTCCTCTAAACCATAAACCTTTTCTTAAACCTTAACAAACCTTATTATTATTTCCTATTTTCGCTCATATTTATGTTATTCATACACTGTAACTGCTTCGCCCTTGTAATATTTTAAGTTTTAACTTGTAATATTTTCAGTTTTATTTTTCGCCATCTTTATTATGTAACTGCACCAAAGCGTTGTAATAATTAGGATTTTATTTTCTGCCATTTTATTTTTCTTCCATTTATTTTTCTGCCATTTAAATTCCTGTCATTGATCCTATATTAACTGCGTGGTTTAGTAATGTAGGGCGTGAAAACCTACTAGATTGATTATTTAATATTTTTCTATAACCTTTATATTTTTTTGTAAATAAATAATAAATACTAACTATTTTAATAACTTTTTTTTTATTATTACTTACTTATAATAATAAATCCTTATATATTTTGTAAATAAAATCTAATTGACCATTTTTCTAATTGAATAATAATAATAAACCTATTAATCTAATAATTTGATATTTTCTATAATCTTTATTTATTTTGTAAATAACTAACTTAATATTTTTCATATAACTCTTTTATTTTATAATTTGTACATTAATGTATTTTAAATTCTTTTATTATTACTAATTTATTTTAAACTCATATTTTTCTAATAACTTCTAAAAAATCTAACTTGTTTAACCTAAAATAATTTCTTTTAAAATTCTAACCTTTTTATTATCACTTTATTATTATTGTTATTTTATTATTGCTTTATTACCATTGTTTAATTATTATTTTATTATTATTTGCTTTTATCTATTCTATTTTTGCTTCATTATTTTCCTTATTTTAATTTTGTTTTATTTATAATATTAGGAACAAATGTATAGGTTGTAAATTTATTCTTTCTCGCCTGATTATTATGTATCTGTCCCATAGCCATGTAATAGTTTAGGAATTTATTTTTCTTGCTTTTATTTTTGTAAATATTTATTGCGTGGTTAGTAATTTAGGGAGTGCAAAAAACTAACTGTAAATAATTGAACTTAGAAAATTAAATTCAAGACAAATATCTGAAAAATAACACTCACACACGTAAGTCGATCTTTGATCGCCATCTGTATTTCCTAGGGTATTCCTCTTGGTTGCCTTCTTTAAATGGTCAAGTCCCTCGAAAATAGGGGTGTCTTAAGCAAAGTCCCTTCAAACAGAAAAATCATTAAGTCCCTATAAACTTAAAAGATCAAATCCCTACGAGGTTGCCTACGATATAATGATCTTGTCCCTTTGGTAAATATGATGATAGTCCCTACGAGTTGCTAAAGACACCCCTTATGTTGCCTTCATTGACCATACGATGACCCTACGCCCGTCCCTTAAACACATCCAAGGTAATGACTACCTGTTCCTTAATAATAGGGACAGTCTTACCATTGAAAGAATATACGAAAACACGAAAGACTTAATCTAGGGTAGGTATCTCATAGTTACTTGCTCACACTTTTCAAAATTACTTTTACACCTCACAATTTCTAAACTAGGCTTTGTATACACCCATACGAGGGTCATTACAAAGTACTTAAAGAAATTTTTCTAATCACACACTACACTCTTGCAAACAAACAAAGTGAGCTAAGTAACTAAGAGCCCATGGATAACCATGGATATAAAGGGTGCTAATACCTTCCCTTTGTATAACCTACCCCCCGAACTCAAAATCTTTTTAAGGTCTTTCCTGTTCTTTTATGTCCTTTCCTTTTGGATAAAATAAAAGTCGGTGGCGACTCTTGCTATCCGCAACATTTAACTAAAGTCAGTTCTCCCACCGTGTTACAGACGCGATGTCTTGTCGAGTTTGACTGACGATTGACAACTAATCCTTGCTTGTTTTTGCCCTTGCTGCGATTCTTTTCTCTCGCCCTCGTTGCGATCGAGACCTTCCCTTTCTCTTGCCCTAGTTGCAATCGAGACCCTTGTTCCCGAAGTTAGTCGAACTACGACAACTCTGATTCTCATGTTCAGATGAGATACGTAGGCACGAGACGTGATGTCTTGCCGAGTTTTGACTGACGACTAACAACTAATCCTCGCTTGCTTTTGCCCTTGCTGCGATTCTTTTCTCTCACCCTCGTTGCGATCGAGACCTTCCCTTTCTCTTGCCCTAGTTGCAATCGAGACCCTCTTTAACCCCTAGTTAGCTGAACTACATTTTTCTCTGATTCTCATTCCAGATGAGATACGTAGGCATAAGACGCGATGTCTTACCGAAAACACTTCTCTTTCACCCATAGGTAGCCGAGCTACGAAGACTCTGATTCTCATACTCAGGTGAGATACGTAGGTAGTGGATGCGACATCCTTGCGAGTCATTTTCTTTCAACCTTCTTTTAGCAGATAGTACCTTAGATAAACCTACACCCTTTAGACTAGAACAATAAGAGTGGATCCCGTAGAGTACTACGGATGCGTAGGGGTGTTAATACCTTCCCTTCGCATAATCGACTCCCTAATCCTAGATTTGGTTGCGAGACCTTGTCTTTTCCTCTCTTCAGGTTTTCTTCGATCGTTTCCTTTCCCTCCTTTGGGATAAATAACGAACGGTGGCGACTCTTCTGTTCCTTTTCCTCGCCGGTTGTTTTTTCGCATGTTGCGACTCACTGCGACATAGTTCCTCTAATTTATGAATATCTAGAATGCGCTTTTTACCAGCTGCTAGGTAATCCAAATTCATGGTTTTAATGGCCCAATAGGCTTTGTGTTCTAGCTCAAAAGGTAAGTGACAAGATTTTCCGTAAACTAATTGGTATGGGGTGGTCCCTATAGGGGTTTTATAAGCAGTTATATAGGCCCATAATGCTTCTTTAAGCTTCTGAGACCAGTCTTTTCTAGATGTTGAAATTGTTTTCTCTAAGATTTGTTTAATCTCCCTATTTGACACTTCCACTTGTCCACTAGTCTGCGGGTGATATGGTGTTGCTACTATATGCTTAACTCCATATTTATCTAAAAGTTTATCAAAAATTCTGGATATGAAATGTGATCCACCGTCACTTATAACAAGGCGTGGTACCCCAAATTTAGGGAATATGTTGTTTTTGAATAATTTAATCACTACTCGAGTGTCATTTATAGGTGAGGCTATAGCCTCAATCCATATAGACACGTAGTTAACAACTACTAAGATATACTTATTTCCTATTGATGATGGAAAAGGTCCCATAAAATCAATCCCCCAAACATCGAAGATTTCTACTTCTTGGATATTTCTTAATGGAATTTCGTCACGCCTTGAGACGTTCCCTGTGTGTTGGCACCGATCACATCTGGTAATGTAAGCATGAACATCGCGCCATAATGTTGGCCAATAGAGGTCGGCTTAGAGAATTTTACCACATGTTGTAGATATGCCTGCATGTCCACCATAAGGTGCGGAGTGACAATGTTTTTTGATGTTTCCTACCTCTTCTTCAGGGACACAGCGACGAAATATGTCGTATGTCCCTCTTTTGAAAAGGAGAGGTTCGTCCCAGTAAAAATACCTTACATCACTAAAGAATTTCTTCTTGTGTTGGTAGTTAAGGTCGGGGGGTATGATATCAGCAACTAGGTAACTAACAAAGTCAGCATACCAAGGTATGTTGGTCACTGTTAGAGTTCTTTCAATGTTCCAATCCATTGGAAAATCGGAGTTATCGACCTGAATGGTTTCGATTTTTTCCATTAGTCTCATAGGTAAAATCGTCATTTATTGGCACTAGGTCTAGTTTTAAATATTCAAGCCTAAAAAGGTGGTCATCAACTACATTTTTCGTGCCCTTCTTGTCTCGAATATCCAGGTCAAACTCTTGCAGTAAAAGGACCCATCGAAGTAACCTAGGTTTAGCGTCCTTCTTTCTTATTAGGTGTCGAATAGCTGCATGTGTAAGACCCCAATTTTGACCCTAAGATCCATCATGCAATCTCATCATTTGCATTAGCATTGGGATTATACCTTGGCATCCTCATTACCCCTATTTCCTTGGGTTTATTTTGGGAGAGATCACCAAGCACCATGTGATTGTATCATACTTGTATAATATCATTTTACTAACCAAAATACCAAAAATATGCCTTTGCATTTGCCCAACTCTTTTGTAGGAAGGGCATGATCACCTTTGATCTATCAAGTTCACATTTAGGGTTTAAAACCCTCATTGCCAAGAGCTCAACCAAGGAATGATCCACAATGGCTCTAAGCATCATATATGAGTCCTCATGATATCTACATTTTATTTTGATCAAGATTTCTTCAAGAGTTTGGAGTTGGTTTGCATTGGAAACCCTAGTTCATCTGGGTATCTTGAGTAACTTCTTCAACAAGCTTCTTCACCAATTGATCAAATTTCTCATAGGACACTTCAAAATTCATCATCTTATGCATATATGATCTACCATGAGCCTAAAAAGTCAAGAGAATTGCAAGTTAGCAAGATGGTTGCTGGTGGTTGGCCAGATGAATTCATCTGATCAAAACTGGGTCTCCCTAGACCCTATCTCCTACAATTTTCATCATATGAAAATGATTCCAAGAGAAAAGTTACTCTAAATGACATTCTAAACAACTTTCATGTTGAGGTCTAGATAGAGGTTTCCTTGGAAAGTCATTTTTTATGTTGAAAGATTATAGGTCAATCTGTTTAAACCCTATTTTGAAAGATTATAGGTCATTTTATTCAGAAGATGGTTGTAACGTATAAGGATTGGCATGAGATGCTCCCAATTGCTTTGCACGGGTATCATACATCCATCTGCACTTCAACAGGGGAAACACCTTTCTATCTTGTATATGGAATGTAAGTTGTGCTCCCCGTAGAGGTTGAGATACTATCACTGCGTGTCTTGATGAAAGCCAAGTTGACTAAGGCTGAATGGTGTCAGACCAGGTATTATCAGCTGAATTTAATTGAAGAGAAGAGGTTAACTGCCTTGTGTCATGGTCAGTTATATCAACAGAGAATTAAGAAAGCTTTTGACAAGAAGGTCAAACCTCGTGTGTTTAGAGAAGGTGACCTTGTGCTCAAGAAGATTCTATCTTTCAAACCAGATTCTGGGGGAAAATGGACTCCTAATTATGAAGGCCCATATGTTGTTAAAAAAGCCTTTTCAGGCGGTGCTTTGATTCTTACAACTATGGATGGTGAAGAGTTCACTCGTCCGGTGAACACAGATGCAGTCAAGAAATACTTCGCCTAAAAAGAAAAAAACTGCTCGCTAAGTTGAAAACCTGAAAGGGTGGCTTAGGAAAAAATGAGCGTCTCTGTGGATTGAAAACCCGAAAGGGTGATCCAGGAAAAAGTTAGAGACATAAAACAGAAAGAATTATCCCGATAAATTAAGTACCCCATCTTGGGGAAATTTATGCAAAAGTTAGGGACTATGGAAAGTCACTGCATCCTGCTGATTTTCAGTTTTAAAGACGTTCTTGAGCACAACGGTTGATTTTGATCCCCAGTAGCAGTCAAGAGCACAGTGGATATCAAGAGTTAGTAGAAGAATTAGCGATCATTGTATTCAATGTACCCCTTTTCCATATAAATTACCATTTTCAACTTTGTAAAGATCTATGGAGTCTTGTCATTTACAGACTACCATTATATTAAATAAAGTTGAGCTTTTATCCAATTGTTTCTACTCTTATTTAATTCAGCCAAATAGTTTTAAATTTTATTATGATCATTTTTGGAAATTTGAATTTGTTAAAACCAAAATCATTTTTCTTAAACATATAAAAGCATTAACTTTTTAAGCAATCGATTTTATTTAAAAGGAATATCAACAGTGGTTCGAAAGCAGTAAGCCCTAAGTGTGGAGCATTATTGGTTCTCCCCATGTAGTAGGCACAAATTTACCTTTCATCTCCGACAGCATTGTTCAGCACTTGGTGTTTGTTGATTTCTCCAGACAATTATTTTTCACCATTTCCCCGGTGAAGTTGTCAGCTGAGTTGGGTGATAGATCCCATGTGGAGTTTATTATTTATTCTCCAGCCGAGTTCATATTTGGTCTCCGGCGGAGTCAGAACAATTTTCCTCAGTGGATCTCCTCCTTCCCCGGCTAGGTTTGAGCCTTTGGGATGTTGATCTTCCCTTTCTCCACCAGTTGTCTCCCTCTTTTGTGGATTGACCGAGAATTGCATCGATGATTCAAATCTGTGGTACTCTTGTATCCTTTACAATCGTTTTGTCAGCATAATCATCATATATACATATACATATACATATACACTCATATAAATTTATCATTGCATCATCACACTTGTTGATTTATTCTTGTTATTTTGGTACTTTATCCCCATGCAAGTTTGGTGTATATCCTCTTTCAATAGTAGAGTGTCGGCCCCTTAAGCAGAAAGATTGTAACCTTTCTTCTTTCCCCGCTGAGTTATTTCCTCGTGGATGATTTTTGTTTCAGCTTCCTCCCTTGTTGATTATCTGGATGGAACTACTCCCCTTGAGTTATATCCTCATTGGGTTGAGTATTGATTGACTATTTTCTTTCTAGATCTTACCTATATAGATGATTTGGGTCCCTTAAGAGTTTATTACCCAGTAACTAGTAATACCCTTATTAGCTTGCAGTTGTTACTTCTTGCCCGATACCCGGCAAAAGTAACCTTTTTCTCCCCAGCGGATTCATTTTCATGTTTCCCCAGGAAGTATATCTTTGATATGTTCATCCTAACCGATGACAGATATTTTCTTCCCCTGCTTTGAGTTTATCCTTGATATGTCCATCTTAACCGGTGACAGATACTCCCATTTTTTGTATTCTACCCAGTAAAAGGTAGTTGTAATCCCTACTTTTATTCCCCAGAGAGTTAATCCTTGATACGTTCATCCTAACCGATGACGGGTTTCCTTCTCTTTGCGGTCTTCTGCCCAGTAATCGGGAGTTGTAAATCCTGCTTTTCTCCCCTTGCAGAGTTTATCCTTGATATGTTCACTTTAACTAGTGACGGATATTCTCTTCGATGGTATTCTATCCAATAACTGATATATGTAATTCCTATTTCTTCCCTCGGAGTCTATCCTTGATATGTTCATCCTAAACGATGACGGATATTCTCTTCGATGGTATTCTATCCAGCATTCGATAGATGTATGTCGTACCCCAATTTTGTCCGGACATTTTTTTTAATTTTTAGTAGAATTAGTTTCAGTTTCATTTTTGCATCCTACGCAAAGCATGACATACATTTGCATCATGAATAAACACCTAAAATGTCAGTCAGATTGGACTTATTTGAGAATACAGACAAAATCGGTGGAATCGTCAAAATTTGAGGAAAGACTGTATTTTTAATAAGTATATTTTGTCCTGACAATTTTAGTGTGACCAGTTTATTTTTTTGATTTAAATTTGTACTCGATTCTTGTCTTTAATAGGTCCATATTTTTTGGGTTTAGTTGTTTAGTTAAAATAATTAGAATGAGACTTTTTTAAATATTAGTTAGATTTTTTTTAAATATTAGTTAGTTTAAATATTAATTAGTTTTTTAAATAGTAGTTAGTTTAGATTTAATTATTAGTAAGTTTTTATGTTTTTATTCAAATAAATAATAATTAGGGGATATTTTTTTCTTACATTGGATACCCAATCCACTAAAAACAAAAAAAAACCACTATCTCATTCCCTGCTCCACTCACTCCCCACTAAATGCCCACACACACTCCATTCTGAAAAAACCACTCAGTACCCTCTCACTATCTCCCCACGTCTCTCTCACATATCCTAACAAACTACCACCTTCACTCTCTCTGGTGAGTGAATATAAAAACAAAAAAGGAAAAAGAAAAGATAAAGACCACACAGCTCACTCACAACTCCGGCTCTCTCTCCCTCAAATTCCTCACCACTCAGAAAATTTCTCTACTCCCTCATTCACTCTCAAGACTCCGCCTCTCACACTTCATCTCCATCCTCCAAACCCTTCACTTTTTTTTCTCCGCCGCGAAACCATTTGACTCACACCTCCACCAACAACCAAACCTCGCCGCCGCCTACCACACGAAATCCCTTCAACTCACCTTCAATCATCTTCTTCCTTCCGCCACCACCACTCAACCTTTAACCTTCGCATAAACCCTTCTTCTTCCATCCGCCATCAACCTAACCGCCGTCGCTCTCGCCGGCAAACTCTCTCCATCTACCTTCAAATCGCCTTCCATCAAACCCCAGCCGCCGCCACCTCCAACTAACCTTCAAAAACCCCACCGTAAATCCCAACGCCGCAAACTCGCTCATCCCCAAACCCTCAACTCCATTCACAGCCGCCACGCTTACATAGTCAAAATCGCTGCTAACAAACCCTCGCTTTAATGGCTGTTTGGACCTTTGATGGGTTATGAATTCATTTCTGTTTTACAGGTCAAACCATTGCGGTGATTTTGGTCTCGCAAGCCTTGAGGACCGGTCGATGTCCATTGTGGCCATAGAGTTGAAATCAAAACCGGGACAAATCGCAGGAGGAAGCTTTGAGTGAGCGGAGGCGATAAAGCAACAGTAAGAGCTAGCAGCAACGACAAAGGCATCGGTAGCTGGTAATACCGGAAGAGTCGTATTTCGGTAACAATCTTGAATTCTCTTCAAAAATGTCAATTACGGTTTGGCTTTAATCATATAGTTGTTTTGGGTTAGGTTGCTACGAGATTCATTGTTATATGCCATGGTTTTATTAGTAAAAGGGTATTGTGTATTGAGAAAGTTCTGTAGTGTATCTGTTGTGGTTGTTATGATTATATTAATTCATGATTTTAGAATAAGTTGCTTGAGTTTACATAAAGATGTGCAGTTGAGACACTTTGGTTGATATGTAATGGCACTTGCTGTTACAAACTGTTTTGTTTACATTTGGCTTGGATTTTGTGTATGTTATTATATGTTACAGGAAGATTTATATTAGGCTGTTATTATAAGGTTCAAACAGGTTGTATATATGCCGTAACTGCGGTTTAAAGTTTTGCATTTAGGTTCAAACAGGTTGTATATATGCCGTAACTTCGGTTTAAAGTTTTGCATTTAGGTTCAAACAGGTTGTATATATGCCGTAACTTCGGTTTAAAGTTTTGCATTTCTGATTCCATGGTTAATTCACTGGTTTCGGTTTGTGCGGGGAGGAGCATCACACTGTTTAGGTTATCATTTGAGGTTAATAAAGATGTGCAAGTTTATTCTTAAAATCCAGCTATCATGAATTATTGCCTGGGTGGTTATTAGTGAAGTTTTAAAAAAAAACTTAGTTAAAATTTCTGTTGTTCTACATACTTTAATTTACCTGATTATTAGTGTTGGTAAATAATAAGAATTAAATTCAATGTGTTTTTGGAATTGGGCCCGAATTAATTTCAATAAGTCGTGGCCCATGTGTAGGTGTGCGTCGATCTTCAATTTCTTTTCCTTTATCCTTTTTTGTAAAATGCATTGGATAATTAAGTAATTTTTTTCAAGGACTAAATCAATTGTTAATAGGTCTATTTTTACTTCTGTTGTTCACATTTGTGGTATTTGGGCGATAGAAATTCAATCTATGCTTGATTCATGATAAATATCCAGTTCTAATTGAATTTACTACCCATTCAAAATAAACAAATTTCAAAATTTGTGGATTTTTTTCCCCTCATAATAAACAAATTTCAGTTTCAATTCAAACAATTCAAACCGCTTTTTAAAATCAAAAATAATTTCTAAAGTCAAATTATTTTCAAATCAAAAATAGTACAAATCATTACTACAAATTTCAAGTCTTTTTCAATTCTATACTTCAAATAATAAGAGAATAGGAGGCGTACGCCTCACTATTTTTCGATTATTCGAACAATTGGCGTACGCCATATTGCTTGAATTTTCATCATCAAATTATTTTAAACCATAACATTTTAAATCATATTTTTCTAAATCAAACTACAAATTCTACAATCATTTAGTTCTATATTTCAGATGATAAAAGAGGATAGGAGGCGTACGCCTCACTATCTTTCGATTATTCGAATAATTGGCGTACGCCACATTGCTCGAGTCTTCGTCATCAAATTAAAACCTTAATCATATATATTCAAATCACATCTTCTAAATCAACTCCAAATCTATTTAATTCTATATTTCAGATGAAAAGAGGATAGGAGGCGTACGCCTCACTATCTTTCGATTATTCGAATAATTGGCGTACGCCACATTGCTCGAATCTTCGTCATCAATTCAAAACCACAATCAAATAAACTCAAATCATCTTCAAATCCAAACCTACCAATCCAAAATACAAATTATTTTCACAAATCCAATCCGATATCCAAACATATCTTTTACAATTTAAACCTCGGATGATAAAAGAGGGGAGGCGTACGCCTCACCATCTCTCGATTATTTGGATAATTGGCGTACGCCATATTGCACAAATTATCGACTTCCGACTAAAACACGCTAAATAAACTTGGATAAAGGAATAGGTGGCGTACGCCTCGTTATTCCTTGAATAAGCAAGTAGGAGGCGTACGCCTCACTACCGTGCGTATTCAACATCCGCAAACACAACTTTCAAAATAATTCGAATGAAAAAGGAATAGAAGGCGGACGCCTTATTATTCCTCGAAAGAATTGGACGATTGGTGTACACCACATTGCTCAACCTTTCGTCGTTCTTCCAAAAACACCTCAAACAAATCAAACTAATTTCTCGCCCCCGCGCGATCGAAACCAATTAAAACCCAAACAAATCAACCCTAACTTCTCGCCCCCGAGCGATCGAAACCAAAACACCCAAACACATCAAATCAACTTGTCACCCCCGCGTGACCAAAACCCTTTCAAAAAGAACACTGTCAATCCTTTCTAATGCGCACAACAAACCAGTGCTAGAGCCTCCCCCGAGAGTAGACAAGCCAGCGTTTAGCCGTTAGAACGCCGACCTATACAGTCGTTCAACAAAACAAAACCCACCAAATATTCGTAGTAGCCCGAACTACGAATGCTCTGATTTCCTTATTGCACCATAAGGATACGTAGGCAGGAGATTGCTGTATCTTCGCGAGCACACTAATAAAAAACCTCCCATTTCCCCTCCTGAGGTCTTCATCCATATCTATCATCAATTCTAATCACTCGAAGCAAGTAGATAAACAGTCAATTAACAGTCAAATAGCAAAATCAGACTAAGAGGTTCCCGTTGAGTACAACGGACGTAAGGGGTGCTAATACCTTCCCCTTGCGTAATCGACTCCCGAACCCGAATATGGTTGCGACGACCATTATTCTTATCTTTAAAGGTTTTCTCGATATTTTCCTATTCCTTCATTGGAATGAATAAAGTTCGGTGGCGACTCTGTTTCGAACAACATTTTTCCGCGTTCCATCGCGAGGGATCGCATTATCACATTTTTTGAGGTGCAACAATGTAATTCCTACTTTTTTGTTCAGGTGGTTTATCCTCGATATGTTCATCCTAACCGATGACGGATGTCCTCCTTAACGTCCTCAGGCAAGACTATCCTTGATATGTTCATCTTAACCGATGACGGAGTTTCTTTCCTTTGAGTTTATCCTTGATATGTTCATCCTAACCGATGATGGGTATTCTCATCTTTGGTCTTTTGCCCAGTAACCGGTAGTTGTAAATCCTATTGTTCAGCTTTTCCTCAACAAGGCTATTCTTACCCAGTAACTGATAATGAATGAACTTCCTGTCGGCCCTCAATGAGTCCTTGATATGTTTACCCTAACCGGTAACGGGTGTCTTCTCTGACAGGTTTTTATTATCTCCTTACCCAGTAATAGGTAGTGGATAATAGATGTCTGCACCTCCTGTGTTGAAGTTTATTTCTTCCCCAGTCGAGTTGAGTGCGTATTTCATTAGTGAAATCACTTTGCCTGCATGGTTCGAGTATTTCAGTTTTATTATGATCTATTTGTTTCCTCTGCATATGTTCTTTTGTTTCCTCGACTCAGTCTTTCCATTTTTTATGGAATCCCTCTAGTCCCTCAGTAGGTTTAAGTCGTAGTCTGGCCTACGCATAACCTCTTTTATCCCCTCAGAGTCTATGTATCCCCAGTGATTTTTCCTTACGGAATGCATTATGCTCCTGCGGGCCTTCGGTATCTATGACTTCTTTTCCTTTGTGGCAATATTTCCCCACAAAGAGTTTATTTTACATTCGTATCATATGCATCATGAGGTTTCTTAGGGACCAAAATTTGTTTCTACATGTTTTTATTTAAGCCCATTCTACTGAGTCGATATGAATATTTTAATCTTCACCTCCTCAGTTAGAATGTCCTTAAATAGGAGCAGCTGTAAGACCCCAATTTTGACCCTAAAATCCCTCACGCAATCTCATCATTTGCACTAGCATTGGGATCATACCTTGACATCCTCCTTACCCCTCTTTCTGTGGGTTTGTTTTGCGAGAGATCACCAAGCACCATGTGATTGTATCATACTTGTATATTATCATTTTACTAACCAAAATACCAAAAATATGCATTTGCATTTGCCTAACTCTTTTGTAGGAAGGGCATGATCACCTTTGATCTATCAAGTTCACATCTAGGGTTTAAGACCCTCATTGCCAAGAGCTCAACCAAGGAATGATCCATAATGTCTCTAAGCATCATATATGAGTCCCCATGATCTCTACATGTTATTTTGATCCAGATTTCTTCAAGAGTTTGGAGTTGGTCTGCATTGGAAACCCTAGTTCATCTGGGTATCTTGAGTAACTTCTTCAACAAGCTTCTTCACCAATTGATTAAATTTCTAAAGGGACACTTAAAAATTAATCATCTTATGCATATATGATCTACCATGAGCCTAAAAAGTCAAGAGAATTGCATGTTAGTAAGATGGTTGATGGTGGTTGGCCAGATGAATTCATCTGATCAAAACTGGGTCTCCCTAGACCCTATCTCCTACAATTTTCATCATATGAAACTGATTTCAAGAGAAATGTTACTCTAAATTACGTTCTAAACAACTTTCATGTTGATGTCTAGAGCTAGTTTTGCTTGGAAAGTCATTTTTTATGTTGAAAGATTATAGGTCATTTTGTCTAAACCCTAATTTAAAAGTCAACTTCCCAAGGCCATAAATTCCTCAATTTTTATGAGATGAAATATTTACAAGTTGCACAATAAAATTCAAGGTGTATACTTCAACTTTTATGTTTGTACTGAGAGCTAAATCAACTTTTATGAGCATGTGAGATGAGGATACATTATAGGTCATTTTTTACCAATACCATTGAACAAGTGATTTTCCTCAACTTCAAAATTGGATAACTGACTCATCTTAAATCCAAATAATGTCAAATTTGTGACAATTTTGGAGGTTTTTGAAATATCTACAACTTTGATGAAGACACTTTTCTCATTTGGAGCTCACATAAGAAGTTAAGCAAGGTGGAATAATTGAATACGTGGCTTGACACTTAGAAAATATTTTGACATGTTGAAATTTCCAAACTTCCACCTCAAAATTCACCATGATACAAGTTTCAAATGGAAAAGTGTTCAACATAAGAGTTGTTCCTCTTGATTTAAGCTTTCCAAAGAGTCCTAATTCATTCATTTTGGACAAAGTTTGATAGGTCTGTGCATGGCTTAAACAACCTGTATCAGTTGGCAAGATTCATGATTCAAATGTTCAAACAACTTTGCCTTGCCATCCAAGCTTCATGCAGACCTTATTTTAGTTGATTGTGGACCTATTTGGATTGCTTCATGGGTCTGCACACGCCCATGCAAGCATATGCATTGCATTACCAATTTTGGAGAATTTTTCAAGTGTGAAAATAACACTTCGCATTGCTATAAATAGAGGTCCAATGCCTAAATTCAAAGGAGCTGGCGCGCCAGCTTTGCCCCCAACCTTTCAAACCCTCTCAATTCAAAGGAAAACCTGAGAAATTTCAACTAAAATTTGAGTTTGAATCTCACTGTTTAGAGATTCAAAAACTCCAGGATCCAAAGCTTTTCATTACTCTTAAGCCACTTCCACAAGCTCCATAAGCAAGATCAAACACGAATTGAAGCAAGAGAGATCCAGTTCTGCACGACATTGAAGGTATTTTTCCAGATTTTTCGTCTCTTTGATTCTCTCTCAATTCTCTTGGATCCTTGATTGTCTGAAGTCCTACCAATGTAGGCAAGAAGATTGAGTTGCTCTGAGGTCAAATCGAAGCAACTCAGTTGACACACCTCAAAACTCAACTCCACGTATCACTCTATATATTTGGAGTTAGTTAAAATTGAGGTGATATTCTTGATATACGCCATTTTTTCTTTAAGATCATGTCCTCCTTTTTCATTTATGATATGGTGATGAATGAACCAGTCCGACCAGGGTCATCGGAGAAGATGACCAGCCTTTGGCTCCGGCGATGCGCTGGAAGTGTTCAGAGCCATTAGATGAGTTCAAAATGTTTTAATCAAGAGCGTACATTATGATTACCCAACGTGTGATCAGTTGACTCAAGCGCATCATGGAACACGTGCTCTCCACCACTTGATCTGCCACATCAATTAATGAGGGAGATCAAGTGGTCCACGTGTTTTTGATTATCTGATTTTTATTTTTATTCCTTTGATTTTCATTAATTCATATTAATTTTAATATTGATCCAAAAAATATGAGTTTCACCAAAAAAAATTTAAATAAAATCCTCTTTCATTTTCTGAATTAAAATTATTTTTTGGATCATTATTAATATTTTTCATGATTTGATTGATTTTGTAAATATTTTTAATTGTTTAAAAATACTTTTAAGTTTCCAAAAATTCTGAAAAATTTTCTCCAAGGTCCTTTGACCTTGTTTGACCTATGATAAATCTCATGGCCATTTCTTTGGTGTTTTGATGAGGTTTTAGGAAATTGACCAACCATAATTTAATTTAATGCATTATTTTAATATTTTTAATTGATTAAATGCCAAATAAATTGTGTACAGCCATTTTAATTGACTTTGTAAGTTTGACTTGTGTTGTTGGGCCTTGGTCAAGGTTGATTTGACTTTTATTAGGTTAAGATCATTAGATTTAGGGGATTGATGGAATGTACATTCCATCTCCCAAAATGAATGAATGATCTTAACTTGGTAAAAGTCCTCCTTTGTCCAATTTGTGTTTGATCCATTCCATTTCCCTCTTCATATCATTTCCCTTCTTTATGCATTCATGCCATGGACCTATGATATCTCTATATCTTAAGTCTAGTTGATTGCAAATCAACATAAGTGTGGATGAGATTAGGTCCCCCACTTTGCATATTCTCTCTGTGTGTGGTATGTTTCATGAGCATAGTTCATCATACTATGTCTCTAACATGAATTAACACCAAAATTCTATTGCCATGCGTCAAATAGTTGTGACTTCTACATAAGTTCAATTACGATTGCTTAACATAGCGCTAAATTTTGACACAAAAGGCATAGCATTCTAGTTATTGAGATTGTAAGTCTCCCCTCTTTCATGGTATTGTGTGGAAACTTGGTCTTTTTTCCTTCCTTTGGAAGATGTCTTGGTTCAAGGATCCATGCTTGTGATAAGTGGGTTGAGTGTTCTCCAAAGAATTACTTAAACAAAAAGCAAAAGCAATACTAACTTCTAACTCATTAACTGCTAACATTTAATTTCAAGTTCTTTACTTTTAAAAGCACTTTATTTTTTTAAGCTTTATTCATTTGCCATTATTCATATCATTCTAATTGTTTATGTTAATGTCATTTTCACTTTGTCCACTTGGACCATATTTTATGATATATTTTGTTTATGTATATTGTGTTTGTTTGTGTGGTCTTTGACCATTAATGTACATAATAAGATCAAAAACCCTAAAAAATATCTTGTGTGGACTATTGGTTGATCTGAGACAATTGGACTTAGAATTTAGGCAACATTCCCTATGCAAAGGACTTGGCCAATGCCAACTTTCATGTAACCAAGTGCTTGTGATTTGAAACTTCATCTGATACATCTTTGAATATCCATTTGAGTTCATCTACAACATGATCATTGTGAAGCTGTTATTTTGAACCTGTGATTTGTGCCATCTTGAAATTCATCTGCTACATGGGAAAATTTGAAGAAGATCATGAAGTTGCTAAGCTTGGATGTGGCTATCTTTATTTGATGTCTTTCACTTGAAGTTGATATTTTGTGCATTGTTTGTTGCTTGATTCTAAAGTCCAAGGGAATTTGGGTTTCTATATGACATTCTTGTCTATTGGATTGCAGCCCATTGGTCAGATCTTTTCAACTCTCAACTTTTAATTTTGTGCTTAGGATTAGTCTCTTCATCTCCTCCCCATTTCTTTTATTTCAAAATCTATCCCTCCTTTTAAGAAACTTCTTTGCTTGTGCTTGTTTTATAAACTTATACCATATTGCAAACTAGAAACTCTGGCCTTATGCCATTGCATTTTCAAACTTCTTTTCTTAATCAAACTTATAAATAAACTTAATTATACTTGACTTAAAATTTCCAAAAGCCAAAAAGAACTAACTCATTCAAGCCATTTTTAGGCCTTTGTGCTCTTCAAACTTAAATCTTTTTAAAAGTAATGCATCCACTTTAAAATTGATACCACGAACTACAAAGTTTTGATCCCTCATTTTTATGTTGGTACGTAGGCACAAGTCCGGAGGTCTTGTCAAACACAAAAATATAATTAACGAATTATTTTCTCATCCCCCCATTCTATTTATTTACAAACATCATTTGTACAAAAACACATATGCATACAAGAAAGGGCCCCCTAGGAGTACCTATGACACTTTAGGTGCTAACACCTTCCCTCTGTGTAACCAACTCCCTTACCTGTAATCTCTGGAATTTTATTAGTTTTGATTTGAAAATTTCTTATTCTTGGGTTTTGTTCGTACTTTTCCCTTTTCCCTTGGAAACAATTAAAGTGCGGTGGCGACTCTTGTTTTATTGATGTCTAGCTTATCCATAGTTTGATGATCATGAATTTACCGCTAGAGAAATTAAGTGGTGACTCTGCTGGGGAGTAGTCTCCAGTGGGGTTAGCCTACTTTTGTGTGTGTGTGTGTGTATAACTGTATATTTGATGTATGTATATTTGTTTGTGTGATATAATCTGCTTGTTGTGCTTGGTGATCTCTGAGTGGTGATATAAGTTCTAACCCGAACTTGAGTGCAATTAAGATAGGAGGATGGTATAGTCATGTTCGACTTGTGTGGAGTAGTCCTTAACAAGTTGGCTTGAGACCCATCTACTAAGTGGAGACCCTTTTGGAGTTAGGAATGTCCCACAAGTTATTTGTGGTTAGGAATTACTATCTCTGATTTGGGGTCCGAGAAGCTGAGGATCGTAGAACATTTAACCCCTCTTGGCCTATTTAGGATGTAGTGCGGAGACTGTTCAAGTATAGACTTGATAACAGTTGTTACGCGATACTACACTCAGACGAGTTTCTCTTGAGAATATTATGGGTCGATGAGTCTGTCATCCTAACCTGTAATATATGATAGAGGGAATTAAGACTCTGGGAACTTTTTAGAACATGATCTATAGGTTTTTATCCTTAGTTCACTACTTTGGGATGGTTCTTACCCAAACTCCATGCTCGCGACTCACAACAAACCCTTGATTCTTGGTTGATCCAATCAAGTCTTGTCAATATCAATGGAACTTGGGTGTTGATAAGGTGTAAACCATAATCCACCAAAATGGATGATTGATCTTGACAATGACTTGATTCATCCCTTGACCTTTATTTGTTTGCCTTGTGTGTGATCCCTTATTTGTGATTGTTGCATTCATGCAGTCATGCGCATCATAACATTCATCACGCGAAAATTTCAAGGAACTGAGGTATTATTTGTAAATATTTTCAGACCATGGACTGTGGACGAAGGAACACTAAGACATACAGTTTCAGATGTCCCGACTTTAAAGAGTTAAGGAAACTAGCATCTTTTATATTTGATCCCTTGGAGTTCAAACAACGTCATGGAAGCTTCTGACTATCTTGTCTGCTAATATGGTTGAAGGAGTGTTGAGTGTATTGGTGCAGTTATACGACCCTCTCTACCGTTGCTTCACTTTTCCGGATTATCAGCTTGTGTCTATGTTGGAAGAATATGCCTATCTCTTGGGAATACCTGTTTCTAGCAAAGTGCCATTTAGTGGATTGGAAGAGATTCCTAGATCTCATATTATTGTTGAAGCTCTTCACTTGAAGAAGTGTGAGATAGAGGCTCATTAGGTGAAGAAAGGAGGATTGTTTAGGTTGCCTTCTGAGTTCCTCATCAAGGAATCTACTTCCTTTGCTCAAGCCAGTAGCGTGGACGCTTTTGAAGCTATCTTTGTGTTTCTCATCTATGGATTAACTTTGTTCCCTAACCTTGACGGTTTTGTTGATGTTAACGCCATTAGAATTTCCTTGGTTGGGAATCCTGTGCCTACTTTGTTAGGTGATATGTACATCTCTTTGCATCTAAGAAATTCTAAGGGTGGTGGAGCAATTGTCTGTTGCATTCCTCTTTTGTACAAGTGGTTTATTTCGCATTTGCCTCAGACACATGCTTTTATGGAGAACAAACAGTGTCTACGGTGGTCTTAGAGACTTATGTCTCTCATTAATGATGATATAGTTTGGTATGATCCTTCTTTGAGTAGTTTGGAGATCATTGATTATTGTGGTGAATTCTCTAATGTGCCTCTCATTGGTACACAAGGAGGAATTAACTACAACCCTGCTTTGGCTCATTGTCAGCTTGGGTTCCCCTTGAAAGACAAACCTAATAACATTTTGTTAGAAGGTCTTTTCTATCAAGAGAGTAAAGATCCCCAACATTTGAAGCAGAAGAATATGCATGCTTGGCATAATATTCATAGGAAAGGAAGATCAAAGCTTGGTCCGTGCAATTGTGTAGCTTTGGAAGCTTACGCTCTTTGGGTGAAGAAGAGAGCTTTAGAGTTGAAGATGCCTTATCCTTATGAAAGACCTATGTCTATGGTTGTGGTTAAGCCATTAACTCTCCCTAACCAAGATGTAGAGGAGTTGGAAGACGCACTCGCCAAGATTAAGCGAGAGAAGGATATGTGGGAAGAGCGTTTCCTTGCTTTGAGCAAAAAGCATGAGGAGTTGCAACTTGAGTCTAAGGACAAAAATGAACTTATTGAGTTACTTGAAGATCGAGTGACAAAGAGACAGAGAGAGCCGGAGGTTTCATCTTCCTCTAGCATGCCTTAGCCTTTCGTTGCTTGGAAGAAGATTGTTGATGAGCTTGTCTTCGAGAAGACTCAGATGAAGGCTTCTTTTGAGACCGAGATCTGACGCATTCGAAGGAAGTACGCACCTACAACCAGACCTTTTGACATTTTTGTTAGGGATCCTTAGGATGACTAGTCTCCTTTTCTCTTGTATTTTTCATTTGGTTTCTGAAATTGTACTTAGTGTAATCCTTCCAATTATATAAATGAAAGAGATTTTTATGGTCATATCAAATTGTTGCAATTGTTGTTATATATATATATATATATATATATATATATATATATATATATATATATATATATATATATATATATATATATATATATATATATATATATATATATATATATATATATATATATATATATATATATATATATATATATATATATATATATATATGCAAATAATATAGTAAGGTCCTTGAAAATAAAAACAATCAAACATTGCATCATTTGCATAAGCAGGTTTCTCTTTCTCCAGATGTCTCATTGGTGTTTCTTCTGTGCTTCAGCCAAGCTGACTCATCGATACAATACTCGCGGCAATCACTCCAGAATCATGGAACATCTTGAACAAGATAATAGAGACTTGAAAGAGGAGATCGCCCTCCTGACTGCCATGATGGAGTCAGTGTTAGTTGCTCAGAGCCAGTCTTCTCCAACGCCTGCAACTCCTCCTCCTCAGAGGACTGTTATTTCAGAGGTGTCTACCTCAAGTGTTCCTGCAACTACTGCTCATTTTGCACCTCATATTCCTGCCGGATTCCCGTGGGGAATGTCGCCAAACTTTGTACCTGAAGGTAGTGCGCCTACATTTGCTTCTATGCCGGCATCTAGCCGGGTCATGTCTGTACCACCGCTTGGTGTGTATACCATGCCTCGTGTAGAAGACACCATCTATCATTCCGAGCCGTCTGAGGGCCCGGATGTGTATGAGAAGATGGGTGAGATGAAAGATCAATTTCTTGAGTTGCGCAAGGAGTTGAAAACTTTGAGGGGTAAGGACCTATTCGGGAAGAGTGTTGCGGAACTGTGTTTGGTTCCAAATGTGAAAATTCCAGTGAAATTCAAAGTGTCTGACTTTGAAAAATACAAAGGGAATACATGTCCACTCAGTCATTTGGTGATGTATGTCCGAAAGATGTCTACTCAAACGGATAATGATCAGTTGTTGATCCATTATTTTCAAGATAGTATGACTTGTGCCGCTCTGAGGTGCTACATGGGGTTGGATAGTGTGAGCATCCGCACGTTCAACGATTTGGGTGAAGCATTTATGAAGCAGTATAAATACAATGTGGATATGGCTCCCGATAGAGATCAGTTGAGATCGTTGTCTCAGAAGTATAAGGAGATATTCAAGGAGTATGCACAGAGGTGGAGAGAGATTGTTGCTCAGATTACCCCTTCTTTAGAGGAAAAGGAGATGACCAAGATTTTTTTAAAGACCCTGAGCTCATTTCATTATGAGAGGATGATTGCCAGTGCCTCCAGTGACTTTACCGAAATGGTAAACATGGGGATGAGGCTCGAAGAAGGTGTCCGAGAAGGACGGTTGTCTAAAGAGGAGGTGTTATCCAGAAAGAGATATGGCAACAGTTTTAGCAAGAAGAAGGACAGTGAAGCTAATGCAGTGACCAGTGGGAGGCAAAGGAGGCCTCAGATTAAAAGAAGTCAACCACCCCGTCAACATCACCATCAAGTATCTTCATTCATTCTTGTACCAATTCAACAACAACAACGTCAACAACAACCACAACAACAAACAAACACCTACAACAACAACAATACCAACAACCATTAGCAACAAAATTTTGAGAGGAAGAAGGTCTCTTTCGACCCTATTCCAATGACATATGCAGAACTATATCCATCGTTGGTTCTCAAGAACCTACTACAACCAAGAAATCCTCCACAAATCCCCGAACCACTTCCATGGTGGTACAAACCGGAACTCCGTTGTGCTTTTCATCAAGGAGGTCCTGGACATGATATAGAGAACTGTTACCCACTCAAATATGAAGTTCAGAAGCTGGTAAACAGTGGAATGGTGTCCTTTGAGGACCGTGCACCGAATGTCAAAGCTAACCCACTACCTGCCCATGGAAATTCTTCTGTTAATATTGTGGACGGTTGTCCAGGCGAGTTCAAGGTATTCGATGTACGCTTCATTAGGAGGTCCTTGGTGAGGATGCACAAGGATATTTACTTGGTTAGTGATTGTGAGCACGACCATGATGGTTGTGTTATCTGCAGTGTCAATCCTAGAGGTTGTACGGTTGTAAAGAGGGACATCCAACGGTTGATGGATGAAGGCTTAATCCAGATTGTTCAATCCCGTCACATAGATGATGATGTCAATGTTATAGTACCAATTTTCAAGAGTCTTGAGAGAGTGGTTATTCAGTATGATAGCAGCAGTAATAACAGTGTCAGTAAGAGATCGGTATCGCCGTTGGTTATACGGTTTGCGGGTCCAGTCCCGTATGCATCCGATAAAGTCGTTCCTTATCAATATAATGCGAATATGGTGAATGATGGTCAAGAGGTTCTGTTACCTACGACCAGTTCTGTTGTAAGCGTTGCTGATGTTACTAAGGTGACCCGCAATAGTCGTGTGTTCGGGCCGGTGTTCCCAAAGAACGTAGAAGATTTGACTGTCAGTAATAAGGTGGATGCACCTGTTGTAGAATAAGTTAGTACTCCAAGGTGTCAGTCTGGTGACTCCAGCGGCTTGAAGCCTAATGACGATGATAAGGTACTCAGGCTAATTAAAAAGAGTGAGTTCAACATGGTGGAGCAGCTGCTCCAAACCCCTCAAAGATCTCAGTATTGTCTCTATTGATGAATTCCGAAGCGCACAGAGAAGCACTGCAGAAAGTTCTTGAGCAAGCGTATATGGAACATGATGTTATGGTGGATCAGTTTGATCATATTATTGCTAACATCACTTCCTGTAATAATCTCAATTTCTATGATGAAGAACTTCCTGAGGAGGGTAGGAATCATAACTTGGATTTGCATATCTCCATGAATTGCAAAGATAACGCTTTGTCAAATGTGCTAGTTGACATCGGATCTTCATTGATCGTGCTTCTAAAGTCAACATTGTCAAAGTTGTCATATCAAGGAGCGCATATGAGATATAGTGGCGTGATTGTCAAAGCTTTTGATGGTTCGCGCAAAACAGTTGGTGAAGTGGACCTTCCAGTGAAGATAGGTCCGAGTGATATCCAGATTACTTTTCAAGTAATGGATATCCACCCGGCCTACAACTGTCTGTTGGGAAGGCCATGGATCCACGAGGCGGGAGCTGTTACCTCCATGTTGCATCAGAAGCTCAAGTTTGTCAAGAATGGGAAGTTAGTCATTGTTGGCGGGGAGAAGGCACTGCTAGTCAGCCACCTGTTATCTTTCTCTTATGTTGAAGCCGAGGATGAGGTTGGAACCCCATTCCAAGCCTTATATATTGCTGTTGAAAATAGGGTTGGGGCACCTATGTCCTCATTCCAAGATGCAAGGAAGATTGTTGAAGACATAAACGTTGATCAGTAGGGGAAGATGGTAGAGGTCTCCGATAACAAGAACAGAGCCGACTTAGGTTTCCAGCAAGGTTCATCAGCTGCTAGATCTGATGATGTGCAACTTAGCTTCCGTGGTGGAGGGTTCATTCATGGCAATGAACAACACTTAGCTGTTGTGCTAGAGGATGACGAAGAGGAAGACTGCACCAATTTTGTGACGCATGAAAAGCTTGCAACAATTGGATTGTTGTTGATATTCCTATTATTATGCATCGATCTAAGTAATTGCTTTTATTTATTTTTGAAAATCCTTCTCCTATGCCTAAGGGAGAAGTGAACATTGTTCGGGAATTTTCAATTTGATCATTAGTAAAATATAATTCTATTCATCCACATCTATGATGTTTTTATTTTTACTTTTTGCTTTATTCTGAAAATGGTAATCACAAAAAACATGAATAAACAATATAATTGTCCATCTGCATAATATTTGGTCACAAATTCACTTCTCTAAAATCAAAATATCAAATCATTATTCAGGTTGGTTTCTAACCTTATTGAATACAATGATCCTTCTCCTTCTCTAAATTTTGAATTCCCGACGTTTAAGGTTGAAGAGGAAAGTGATGAAGATTTGGGTGATGAATTATCTCGTTTTCTTGAGCATGAAGGAAAAGCCATTAAGCCATTCAAAGAGCAGATTGAGTTAGTCAACTTGGGTTCCGAAGATGATGTGAAGGAAGTCAAGATTGGGTCTCGACTGTGTCCAGATGTTAATAAGGGGTTGATTGATCTTCTCCAAGAGTATTCAGATGTGTTTGCTTGGTGTAGCACCTCAAATTTGCACCTATCATTGTACATACATTCTCATATTAGGTCATAACATAACATGGTCCACTGCATAGCATTGCATTGTCCCTTTGCCTCAAGTGCAAGATCATCAGTCAGATTAGGTCAAACTGGTCAGGAGGTCAGTCAATCAAGCAAGTCAGTGCATTTTCTAAGAAGGCAAGGCCCTAGGGTTGGTCCAACATGTTCACATGACCTAGGGGTCCTTTTGAAGTGGTTTGGTCAAGTTTTGATTGCTCAGAAGTCATCAGTCATGGCCCAGTTCACCAGAAACCCTCAAAAGTCAACTGTTGGTCAAACTGTGCATTTAATCAGTGATTGGATGTTGGGAATTGGTTTGAGAGGCCTCAATCATGTCCATATAAGCCTCATATAACATGTCAAACACCATCATGGAAGAATTTGAAGCCAGACAAGAAATTTCCAAAAATAGAAAGTTGACCTGTAATTGGAATTTGCCAAAAATGGAAAGTCTTGATCCTCAAACTTACATCATGATACAAGCTTAAAATGAATTTTTTCCCAACATGAAAGTTGAAGATCTTATTCTCCCATTTCCAAAAAGTCCAAGAACACTCAATTCCCATGTATGGTTGGCAAGTTATGATCAAATCATTCTCCAAAATTTTTGAACTTCAAAAGGCCATATCTCTCAAACCATTTGGCCAAATTGGGTGGGGTTTTTTGCTACAAGTCACATTTGATCCCCTCTTTCCAAATATGTCATCATCATTCACCAAAACTTCACAAATCAAAATGGCCTTTTTGGAATGGCATGAATTATTTCAAGTGAGGTGAAAAAGTGAATTTCCAAAATAACCATTTCCAACATACTTTGCCAATTGAAATGGTTCTGAAAACATGTTTTGGTTGTGTTGGAAGCCCAATTTCGCAGCTGTAAGCCTTGCACATGTCACTTAAGTGAAAATCACCAAAATTAGCCAAAACACCTTCCTTTGCAAAATCCCAATTACCACTTTAACTAATCATGCTTAGCACACTAAACAGCATATATATTTGCCATTTTCTGCCAAACAGAACCCTAGCAGCCATAATTCCAAGACAAAAATTCATTTCTCTCAAACACACCATTTCTTCATTGTCGAAAATTCTGCTGAAACCTTCAAAGGACTCACACATTGCTTGCTTGTTTGATCCCATACCAACTATTTGGAAGCTATTGCGAGTGCTATTTCATCACTGTAGCATCATTTCCCACACTGTTATTTCCAAACTCCATCCATGGCAAATTTCGGGTTGAGCCATTTCAAGGGTTGCTGAGCCAAAACCCTTCATCCATTCACTTCCTGGAGTCTCCCTGTGCATCTGTTTTGAGCCAACACATCCAAACAACACCTGTTTCATCATTTTCTTCCAAATCAAGTAAGTTTTCGAGCATCACCATTCGTTAAACCATGCTATGTATTAGATAGATCTCCTTGCCATGAACATGTTGAGCTTTGAAACACTGAAAATGGTGGTGTATTTTGGAAGATATGTCGACATGAAGTTTGATATCCAAACATGTTTTTGCTTATTTCTCTTATGATAACTCAAATTGATGTTAATGATTGCTGGCATGATGATGTACGTGATGAGATGAATCCATTCATATGTTGTTTGTTGATTTTGGTTGCACATTGATCTTGCTGAATTTTTAAGTGATGAACACGATGACTGTGCCCAGAAACCCTAAATTTTCCACCCAGATTTCTATTTGATCTGAAAATCGTGTTTGTTGGTTTTGGTTTTCTGTTTGCATGAAGGAACACTGTTACATAGCCATGCACAAATCAGAGCGTGACACCTCCCTAAACCATACGCTGCGTTTCATTAAAACGTTCAGCTAATTACCATTATGCCACCGGTCACTTAATTATTTTAATTAAATCATTTGTTTCTTCAATTTTTATTTCATTTGATGCTCAATCTTACAAAATCCATAGCTCATCCATTTGTGATCCAAATTTCATGATAATTTTTGCTAATTGTTCATCTGGATCTCTAGTTTTTAATCATGATTTTTCCTGATTTTTTGGATGAATGTTTTTTAAATGGTGCTAGGGTTTGTGACATGTGCTCATATTTTGTACACTTTGCCAAAACATTTGTGAAATGATGATGCTTTGTCCAATGGCTTTGAATTTTTTGTGCTTAAACTAGACACATTCATGGTGATTTTGGTTTAGAGTTTGTGAATTTATCATTTCTGGTTTGAGAGTTATGATTTTTTGAATTAGGGTGTGACAATTTGTGTCACACCATTGATGTCCAACTTCATGATTTTCTTTACCATGCTTCTTGACCTCAAATTGCTTTGAATTTTTGCATGATTGAACTTATGTATGTCTAGTTTACATGTGATTTTTCTTGGAATTGTTTGTGGCATTTCCTAATTGTTTGAGATTTTTCTCCCCTGTTTGGTCTTATGTTGACTTTTTGTGACACATGTTCCCATTTCATTTGTGAAATTCTCATACTTTATTGGATGGACATGAAATTTGATATGTGATTAGTAGACATCTTAAGCTTTGCCATGGTTTTGATCCCATTCATTTCTCATATGCTAGCACTGATTTATGATTTTTTCAAGTTGATGCATGTTTGGTTGACTTCTTTGAGCATGTTTAAACTTGCCTTGCCTTTCTGATTTTCATTGACCAACTTTCCTTGATCCAAATGAGTTGAAATTTGACATGCATATCATTCTATGGATTATGTTTGATCATGATTTATTTGATGATTTTTTGGAATGTTTATGATTGGTTTTGACTTAAGTCTTGCTGTTGACTTCTATGAGCTTCCATATGCCATGCTTTGACCTAATTTGTTCATGAAATGATGATGATGATTGATATGATTGTGGAACCAATTGAGTTTGTTTCTTGATTGTTTGAAATTGATTTTGGACACTTGCCATTTGCTGTTTTGACTTTCTCATCCCTTTTTGACCCTAGGGTTGTCCTAGTGGTTCTGTTACTCATGTTTGAGTTCATTTTTTCAGGTTAAGCAACAATTACCCAATGAGATCAATACAAATTGATTGATGCTTGTTTGTTTATCATGACTAACTTGTTTGTTTTGTAGGTTGCTTGGCTCACATGCCTTGAGCCTTGTGCATTGCACATTTGTCTGCTTGTGTTGACTGTTAACCTTTGTTTCATTCTGATTTAACTTTGACTTGTGTACTAATGTTGTCTGACTGGTTTCAGGTAATTTTAGTTGCTTTTAGTTCCTTGTGAACTTTGCTTTGCTTTGCTTGATAAGCAATTTGCATTGAGGTATACCTTCTTATCTTCATGTAGTCTGGAAGACCTGGCCTGTTACTTGGCCAGGCAACTGTCTGAAGTCCTCCTTAAGAGGCAATGTTTGTGACTGTTTAAAATTGTCCCTGTACATATTCAAAGACCTCCTAAGTGAAGAGGCAATTGGCAGAACCCAAGGGATATGCAATCTATCCCCTGCTATTCTGTGTGTCACTCACCTTGCTCACACTACCTGTGTTGATGCATAGTGAGTAAAAACCCAAGATCTATAGAGTCTAACTTGTGGATAGAGTTCCCACTTTCTGAACTCCCACACCTTCTGATATTCAAATGCTCTCCCTGACCAGGGATAAGAGCAATGAGGCACACCCCTCATCTCCTTTCATCTGCTTCACCTTAGCCCCTCAATGGCAAGGTTAAGAGCACCACTACCCAGTTCCAGAGGTTTGTTTGTTGAGGTTGATATGACCCCTCGACTAAAACCTAACCTTGTTTGAGCCCATTGCTTGTGTATAGTGTGTGCTACTTGTGCTTGTGTGTTTGTTTGACTTGCTTCCTGTGCAAGTTAGGTCTAGTTTAGACTTGCTTCCTGTGCAAGTTAGGTGTGGCTTGCTTCCTGTGCAAGTCATGTTTAGGATAGGCTTGCTTCCTGTGCAAGTTAGCTAGAAACCTTAGCTTAGGGATGATTTTGCATGATAACATCTAGGCTCGAGTCGTAGTCTCCCTAGTGTTGTGTCTCCCTCTGTTATCTGGTTAGGCTAGTCCTGTGTCCCTCCGTAGGGGAACTACGTCGCCCTGATCCTCATACCAGATGAGGTACGTAGGCAGGAGATGAGCTGATCTCTCCGGGCGCCCTTTTGTTTTGTTTGTGTGAGTTGTTTCTCCTTTTCTGGTTGGAGTCCGACGTAAGTCCAGCGATTGGCAGTTGGTTTCCTGTGTGTGTTTGTTGGTTCGGATGCTGATGTAAGCCCAGTGATTGGCATTCAGGCTCCACGTTTGCCTTTGTCTGTTTGTTTGTGTGCGTGTCAGCCGAGCTACGAATGCTATGATTCTTCTTCGTCCAAGGAGATACGTATGCATAGGATGCGATATCCTAGCGAGCATGTGTCGTTTCCCCAGTCCGAACTACTTCGACTCTGATGTCTATGCCTGATAGACTAAGTAGGCCCAGGATGCGACATCCTGCCGAGTCAGTCTTGTCTGTTTTCTCGTGTCTCTTTCAGCCAGTGTGTGTGTGTGTGAGCAGTGTTTTAGCAACCATTGTCCTTTCTATTGTGCGTGGATCCCGTCGAGTACGACGGATGCGTAGGGGTGCTAATACCTTCCCTTCGCATAACCGACTCCCGATCCCATTCTCTTTGGTCGCGAGACCATGCTTTTTCCCAGGTTTACTCTGAGCGTTTCCTTTCCCTCTTTTGGGATAAATAACGCACGGTGACGGCTCTGTTGTTCTTCGTTTCCCGCCGGTTTTTCGCGTAATGCGACAGCTGGCGACTCTGCTGGGGACTAGAGAAGTTGACCTCTCGCTGGTCCATCTTCCCTAAGAGAGTCTCTCCTAGCGCTCTCTAGGTTAGGGTTTTGGTTGCTTTGTGCTGTTATTTATTGCATTCATTGTTTATTGTTTGCATTTATTGTTTGCATTAATATTTGCATTCATTCATATTCATCTGCTGGTTGTGCTGTGTTTCTCTGTTTGGGGTGGGAGTTACTCGAGGTAAAAGGCCCAATACCCAGGCTATGAGTGAAATCTAGGAAACCTAGGAATAGAGTGATTCATGGGAAGCGGGTGGTGTACGCCACTTAGCGGAACATTGATATCACGAGCAGTTCAGACCCTGGTGGGATATTATCGGTGCATACATCGGGTGTGCACAGGATGATATTCTGCGAAAGGTTATTTATGCTGCGTTTCTCTCGACCTTACCCTGGCCTAGATGACACCCGTGAGTGGGGGGGATTGATCATTTTAACAGGTACAGTTGGTGACTCCCGGTACTGTGGTGACTGTGAATTATGGACATTTATTTCTGGGACGCCGGAGTTCTGTCCGTGGTTTATCAGCGGGTTCCGTTTATTTTGGATCCCCGGGTTGAATTCGAGAGTACCTGTTCAGAGGATCTGGCTGTCATCCATTCAATGGATGATCCTGTGATGATAGTAATGTAATCTCCAGTTCCGTTTATTTCGGAACTCCACAAGTCAGATTTATGGTGACTCGGTTCTCCAGATATGGGTTCAGATGCCAGTTGATCAGATTGATTTTGGATTTCAGATGATTGTGACCCCGGGTTCAAGCCGAAGCTCCGACCCTGTGCCTTGAGATGCACAGCCTGACCAGTCATGTTTGCATCATTTGCATCATAGCATGTTTATTTTCCAAAAAAAATAAATATAAAAATGCATGAAAAAACAGAAAAAGTTAACTCGCATACGCATATCCTTTATCAGGATCATTCATGACAAAATAATACCCATATCATGCATATCATGCATATCATGCATATCATGCACATAGCATCCTTGCATTACAGACATGTTTGGAGAGACTTCTCACTTCGGTTCTTGACTGAGACAGGATTGCTGACCGCCGACCGCATCGTTACTCAACCAGACTCAATCATCAGAAGATTATGGATCAAGTTCAAGCAGAGTTGGCTGAGATGAGGGCAAACATGGCCCAGTTCATGACAATGATGCAAGGAGTTGTTTAGGGGCAAGAGGAGTTGCGTGCCTTAGCCCAGAGACTGGAAGCCGTGATTCCACCAGTCCACCGTGCTTCACCAGTGGGTGTACCCGTTCATGAGAATGCTGTTGTCACTATTCTCGTCAATGATTATGCCGTGAGTGATGAATTGAGGGGGATCAGAATCAGTGAACAACCTCTTGCTGCAGAGACTATTAATGTCAGAGCAACCCGCGCTCCGGTTCGCCATCCTGGCTCTTCAATTTCTTCCGGTTCTAAGAAGCCATCCTCTGGGGCACCCAAAAGGGGAGAGAGTGAAACAAATGCTGTGCACTGTCGGAGGAGTGCAAACAGAGGACAGAATCGTCAGGCTGCTGCTGTGACTATTCCAGCAACTCAACAGCAATAGAGAAGACCAACTCAGCAGTATCAGCATCAACAACATCGTCCTCAGCAGCAGGCTTCCCAGCCTCACAATGGAAATCAAGCCAGTACGAGTAATGAGAGGAAGAAGATCATTTTTGATCCGATCCCTATGTCATACACAGAGTTGTATCCCTCGTTGATAGAGCGGAACTTGATTACTCCCAGAGACCCGCCGGCTATACCCGTCAACCCTCGGTGGTGGTATAGGCCTGAGCAGCATTGTGTGTATCATTCGGGTGCTCCTGGTCATGATGTGGATAGTTGCTTTCAGTTGAAGATGAAGGTTCAAGACCTCGTGAAGTCAGGTATTCTGAACTTTGGAGACTTGGGTCCCCGTGTTAATCAAGCTTGAAGATGACAAGTCCTGGGCTGGCGCCGACTTTTCTTCAGAAGGGTTGTTCAGAAAACAGAAGTTGCTGATGCAAGAGATACTGACAGTTGTCATCTCCGGTGGGATCTATCACAATTGGGTCACTGTGGGCTTTCCTACAGTTGTTCATAAGTCAGAGTAACAATCACTTTGTTTAAAAACCCTTCTCCCATGCCAAAAGGAGAAGTGATGACATTGTTGGCAACATTTTGTGCAATGATATTTTCATTCAAATAAATACATGTTAAACATTTGTTTTTCCAATTGTTTTTCCTTTTCCGCTTTTTACATGAAATTGGTGATCACAAAAAACCCTAAAAACAAGAATAAAAGCAATCTTTTCATCTGCATAACGATTGTCTTGTTTGATTTTCAAAGAGCTTTTCATATCAAAATCATTATGCAGGTTGATTCTCAAACCCATTAAACATAGTGATCGGACGTCATCTCCCAATTTTGAATTCCCTGTATTCGAAGCGGAAGAAGATGATGCTTGAGGGGATTCCTGACGGTATTTCCCGACTTCTTGAGCAATAAAAGAAGATCATACTCAGCTGCATCTCGAGAATCAGCAGAACAGCCAACTGGGGCATTAATAAAAAAAAATATAAAAAAAATCAATCAAAAAAAAAACAAAGAAAGAGAGGGTGCAAAATCAAAAGAAATCAAAAGAAATCAAAAGAAAGAAAAAAGAAAGAAGAAAACAAAAGAGAAATAGCACCCTCAAAGTCCCAAGTTGACTGATGCTGAATCCGGCTGAAAGAAGGAAGAGATCAACTGCCATGTGTCATGGTCAGTCATATCAGCAGAGAGTGAAAAAGCATTCGATAAGAAGGTCAAGCCTCGTGTGTTCCGAGAAGGTGACCTCATGCTCAAGAAAGTCTTGTCTTTCGTGCCAAATTCCAGGGGCAAGTGAACCCCCAAGCTATGAATGTCCATATGTGGTCAAGAAAGCCTTTTCAGGCGGTGCTCTGACACTTACAACAATGGATGGAGAAGTTCACTCGTCCTGTGAATTCCGATGCAGTCAAGAAATACTTCGCCTAAAAGAAAAAACAGAATAGCTCGCTAAGTCGAACACCCCAAAGGGCGACTTAGGCAAAAAGGAGCGTCTCGGTGGATTGAAAACCCGAAAGGGCGATCCAGGCAAACGTTAGAGACATTGAAAAAAAAAAAAAGAATTTGCATCCCGCTGGATTGATCACCTCACACTGGGGCAATCTAGGCAAAAATTAGGGATTTGGGAAGTAACTGCATCTTGACAAGACTGTGCTCTATATCTGTCATCCGTCAGGGATTCTCGATTCGTCGTCGACTGAAGCTCCGAATACATCGAAAATTCGGAATGGTAGAGGAAAGGTCATTATGTTCAATGTAGCCCTCTTCAATATATATCACCGATTTCAAACTTGTACAGATCTATGGAGTCCTGCCCTTTGCAGACTACCATTCCATCACATCAATTTGAGCTTTTATCCAATTATTTGCATTCTTATTTGTTTCAACTCAACAAATGTTTTGCATGTTTTTTTAATTGATAAAGTATCATTGTTTTCAAAATAAACAAATTTTTCAAAAAATTGTTCTTAAACAAAGTGAACATTCACGATGATGGAAGGATACTTAGGAGATCCGCAGTGCTCTCCCGAGGGTGGTATGATTACCAACAGGTAAGACATTTGTTCGTATCTTGAGCATAACTGTATCTTTTTCCTGTCGAACCTCTTTTGGTTTCTCCTCAGTAAGGTTGCTCAGTGCAGTGTCGGTTGAAGTTGTTCGCCTTCACGTTCCCGGCAGTACGGCATTCTTCCTCCAAGTCCCTGTTACCCCTATTGTGGGGCATCTCCAGTATAGGTTTGTTTGAGCCCTACCGTGGGGCATTCCCAGCAAGGTTGCTGTGGAAATACTTTTGTGGGGCAGTTCTCCAAACAGAGTGTTTACTGAAGACGTTAACGTTCGTCTCTCCAGCAGAGCAGTCTTCTCCTCTCCCCGCAGGATGGTGTTGTTCCCTGATATCCCGGTTTCCAGCAGATCGCGTTTTCTCTCTGGTGTTTTTGGCCTTCCCTATGGAAGAAGAGTAGTACCGGGTGGTTGATTCCTGGGCCTGTGTGTTTACATGTCTGTTTGTCAGCATTCATCATACATTCATCATGCATAATGCATACATGCATAATCATAGCATTCGGATACTCATGATGCAGCTGTTGCCGTGTATCTGTTGATGGTTGTCTCCTGCTATTTGTTGATACAGGTCTCTCCAGTAGATCCTCCCTAGCAGATATGGGTGTGTCTGATCTCTCCATGTAGAGCCAACCCCTTAAGCAGAAAGTGTCTATCCTTCCCTGCCATTTCCCCACTGAGATACATCCTCGTGGATGACGGTTGTTTCCGTTCCCTCCCTACACATAGCGGGATGGGTTTTCCCTATTGAGTTCTTTCCTCATTAGGATGAGTCTTGATTCAGTTTGCCTTTTTTGGATCGATCCTAAATTGGCTTCCTTGTAACTGTCTCTTGTGTCTCCCTGGGGCATAAATGAATAGTGACTCACTAACCGGCACTCATTCATCTTATCCTCAGCAGATTGTGTTGGCCTCTACCTACAAACCGGTTGCTGTAAGTCCTATCTTTGTGGTTTTCTACCTACTAACTGGTAGTTGTAAAATCCCACTTTCCTTCCCTAGCAGAGTTAACCCTTTGTGCTCATCCTATTGATGACTGGTTACTTTTCTGTGGTTTTCTACCTACAAACCGGTAGATGTAATCCCCTCTTTACGGTATTGATATTCTTTTCCCCTCTGGATACTTGCCTTGATCAAGCAGTATTGTCCCCATTGGGTCTTCCCCTGCCTTTCTGGTACTTGCTTCGATTAAGCAGCTTTATCCCTTTTGATTGGTCATCTTTGCATACCTATTCCTGGTACCCCGATGCCTTTCCTTTCGGTTGCTTATCCATTTAACAACCAACCCGGTTATGGATAATCTTCCATGCGAGTATGTTATCTACGTTTTGACGGCTATAGATAATATATCTCATGCGCTCTTGGGTCGAAGTCGTCCTCCCCAGTTGAGTAAGATTCGTATTCCTTTGTTCGGAATCGAATGACCATCCTTTAACAAGTTTGCTTTCGCTCTCTTCAGGATGATGTCGGTTGATCTATCCATCTAACAACCTCCAACCCGGTTATGGATAATCTTCCTTGCGAGTGTATTATCTACGTTTTGACGGCTATAGATAATATATCTCATGCACCATTTGGTCAATCTTTTGATTGTTTTCTCCCGCAGAATAAGATTCGTATTCCCTATGGAATCGGATGTCCATCCTTTAACAAGATCGCTTTTCTAGCCCTCTTCAGGATGTTGAGTGTTTTGGAAAACAAACCAATTCACGCTTTGGTCGGTCACCCGTTTCATACCTACAACCCGGTATCCTTGGTGTTCCTTCCTGTGTGCTCGCTGTCCCTTGATCCCCAGTGAGACCCCCTGCAAGTGTGTAGCCTTGCCTTGACGCATGTAGATGTCAGTATCCTGTCAGCACCCGCGTGTGTATTCTTTGGTGTCGGTAAACACCATCTTTCGGTGCTTTCCCAGTCATGCGTAAGTGTCTGGTCTTTTGATGTCTGTAAACATCATCTTTCGATGTTCGTAACGTCGTCCTCCTTCCCTAGTGAAGATTTCTCCTCTCCGTTGGTGTCGATAAACGTCGAGTTTTTCCCGATCATCCGTTGATGATTTGGTTGTGTTCACTCTCCCCAGTAGAGTTTCCTCCTCTCCGTTGGTGTCGATAAACGTCGAGTTTTTCCTAGTCATCCGATGATGTCTAGTTGTACCCCTCTCCATGCAGAGTTACCTCTCTGTTGGTTTTGATAAACGTCGAGTTTTTCCCACTCGTCCGTTGACGTCTGGTTGTATTTCTCTTTTTCCCATTCATCAGTAAATGTCTGGTAGATCTTTTTGGTGTCTGTAAACATCATCTTTCGATGTCTGTAAACGTCGAGTTTTCCCATTCATCAGTAAATGTCTGGTCGATCTTTTTGGTGTCTGTAAACATCATCTTTCGATGTCTGTAAACGTCGAGTCTTCCCATTCATCAGTAAATGTCTGGTCGATCTTTTTGGTGTCTGTAAACATCATCTTTCGATGTCTGTAAACGTCGAGTTTTCTCCCATTCATCCGTTGATGTCTGGTCGAGTCCTCCCATTCATCAGTAAATGTCTGGTTACCTCTCCGTTGGTATTGGTAAACGTTGAGTTTTTCCCATTTCGTCCGTTGACGTATGGTTGTATCTCTTCCAGTCATTCATTAATGTTTGGTTACCTCTCCGTTGGTCTTGGTAAACGTTGAGTTTTTCCCATTTCGTCCGTTGACGTATGGTTGTATCTCTTCCAGTCATTCATTAATGTCTGGTTACCTCTCCGTTGGTCTTGGTAAACGTTGAGTTTTTCCCATGTCGTCCGTTGACGTATGGTTGTATCTCTTCCAGTCATTAATTAATGTCTGGTTACCTCTCCGTTGGTCTTGGTAAACGTTGAGTTTTGCCTAGTTGTCCGTTGGCATCTAGTTGTGATTTCTTTTCCCATTCATCGTCGTTGCGATGTCTGGATGTGGCCGTACCCTTTGAAAAAAAACACAAACAAAAAAATAATAATACCCAGTAATAAATATCAAACCCCATGGACGTTTTCATTGGTGGATCCCTGTTTTGTGCAAATTCTACGGTTCTTGGTATTCAATCCCTGTTTACCCAGAAAGTCTGACAGTCGTTGCTCTCATCCATTCGGGTTCCCAACTGATTGAATAGGGGCAGCTGTAGCACCTCAAATTTGCACCTATCATTGTACATACATTCTCATATTAGGTCATAACATAACATGGTCCACTGCATAGCATTGCATTGTCCCTTTGCCTCAAGTGCAAGATCATCAGTCAGATTAGGTCAAACTGGTCAGGAGGTCAGTCAATCAAGCAAGTCAGTGCATTTTCTAAGAAGGCAAGGCCCTAGGGTTGGTCCAACATGTTCACATGACCTAGGGGTCCTTTTGAAGTGGTTTGGTCAAGTTTTGATTGCTCAGAAGTCATCAGTCATGGCCCAGTTCACCAGAAACCCTCAAAAGTCAACTGTTGGTCAAACTGTGCATTTAATCAGTGATTGGATGTTGGGAATTGGTTTGAGAGGCCTCAATCATGTCCATATAAGCCTCATATAACATGTCAAACACCATCATGGAAGAATTTGAAGCCAGACAAGAAATTTCCAGAAATAGAAAGTTGACCTGTAATTGGAATTTGCCAAAAATGGAAAGTCTTGATCCTCAAACTTACATCATGATACAAGCTTAAAATGAATTTTTTCCCAACATGAAAGTTGAATATCTTATTCTCCCATTTCCAAAAAGTCCAAGAACACTCAATTCCCATGTATGGTTGGCAAGTTATGATCAAATCATTCTCCAAAATTTTTGAACTTCAAAAGGCCATATCTCTCAAACCATTTGGCCAAATTGGGTGGGGTTTTTTGGTACAAGTCACATTTGATCCCCTCTTTCCAAATATGTCATCATAATTCACCAAAACTTCACAAATCAAAATGGCCTTTTTGGAATGGCATGAATTATTTCAAGTGAGGTGAAAAAGTGAATTTCCAAAATAACCATTTCCAACATACTTTGCCAATTGAAATGGTTCTGAAAACATGTTTTGGTTGTGTTGGAAGCCCAATTTCGCAGCTGTAAGCCTTGCACATGTCACTTAAGTGAAAATCACCAAAATTAGCCAAAACACCTTCCTTTGCAAAATCCCAATTACCACTTTAACTAATCATGCTTAGCACACTAAACAACATATATATTTGCCATTTTCTGCCAAACAGAACCCTAGCAGCCACAATTCCAAGACAAAAATTCATTTCTCTCAAACACACCATTTCTTCATTGTCGAAAATTCTGCTGAAACCTTCAAAGGACTCACACATTGCTTGCTTGTTTGATCCCATACCAACTATTTGGAAGCTATTGCGAGTGCTATTTCATCACTGTAGCATCATTTCCCACACTGTTATTTCCAAACTCCATCCATGGCAAATTTCGGGTTGAGCCATTTCAAGGGTTGCTGAGCCAAAACCCTTCATCCATTCACTTCCTGGAGTCTCCCTGTGCATCTGTTTTGAGCCAACACATCCAAACAACACCTGTTTCATCATTTTCTTCCAAATCAAGTAAGTTTTCGAGCATCACCATTCGTTAAACCATGCTATGTATTAGATAGATCTCCTTGCCATGAACATGTTGAGCTTTGAAACACTGAAAATGGTGGTGTATTTTGGAAGATATGTCGACATGAAGTTTGATATCCAAACATGTTTTTGCTTATTTCTCTTATGATAACTCAAATTGATGTTAATGATTGCTGGCATGATGATGTACGTGATGAGATGAATCCATTCATATGTTGTTTGTTGATTTTGGTTGCACATTGATCTTGCTGAATTTTTAAGTGATGAACACGATGACTGTGCCCAGAAACCCTAAATTTTCCACCCAGATTTCTATTTGATCTGAAAATCGTGTTTGTTGGTTTTGGTTTTCTGTTTGCATGAAGGAACACTGTTACATAGCCATGCACAAATCAGAGCGTGACACCTCCCTAAACCATACGCTGCGTTTCATTAAAACGTTCAGCTAATTACCATTATGCCACCGGTTACTTAATTATTTTAATTAAATCATTTGTTTCTTCAATTTTTATTTCATTTGATGCTCAATCTTACAAAATCCATAGCTCATCCATTTGTGATCCAAATTTCATGAGAATTTTTGCTAATTGTTCATCTGGATCTCTAGTTTTTAATCATGATTTTTCTTGATTTTTTGGATGAATGTTTTTTAAATGGTGCTAGGGTTTGTGACATGTGCTCATATTTTGCACACTTTGCCAAAACATTTGTGAAATGATGATGCTTTGTCCAATGGCTTTGAATTTTTTTGTGCTTAAACTAGACACATTCATGGTGATTTTGGTTTAGAGTTTGTGAATTTATCATTTCTGGTTTGAGAGTTATGATTTTTTGAATTAGGGTGTGACAATTTGTGTCACACCATTGATGTCCAACTTCATGATTTTCTTTACCATGCTTCTTGACCTCAAATTGCTTTGAATTTTTGCATGATTGAACTTATGTATGTCTAGTTTACATGTGATTTTTCTTGGAATTGTTTGTGGCATTTCCTAATTGTTTGAGATTTTTCTCCCCTGTTTGGTCTTATGTTGACTTTTTGTGACACATGTTCCCATTTCATTTGTGAAATTCTCATACTTTATTGGATGGACATGAAATTTGATATGTGATTAGTAGACATCTTAAGCTTTGCCATGGTTTTGATCCCATTCATTTCTCATATGCTAGCACTGATTTATGATTTTTTCAAGTTGATGCATGTTTTGTTGACTTCTTTGAGCATGTTTAAACTTGCCTTGCCTTTCTGATTTTCATTGACCAACTTGCCTTGATCCAAATGAGTTGAAATTTGACATGCATATCATTCTATGGATTATGTTTGATCATGATTTATTTGATGATTTTTTGGAATGTTTATGATTGGTTTTGACTTAAGTCTTGCTGTTGACTTCTATGAGCTTCCATATGCCATGCTTTGACCTAATTTGTTCATGAAATGATGATGATGATTGATATGATTGTGGAACCAATTGAGTTTGTTTCTTGATTGTTTGAAATTGATTTTGGACACTTGCCATTTGCTGTTTTGACTTTCTCATCCCTTTTTGACCCTAGGCTTGTCCTAGTGGTCCTGTTACTCATGTTTGAGTTCATTTTTTCAGGTTAAGCAACAATTACCCAATGAGATCAATACAAATTGATTGATGCTTGTTTGTTTATCATGACTAACTTGTTTGTTTTGTAGGTTGCTTGGCTCACATGCCTTGAGCCTTGTGCATTGCACATTTGTCTGCTTGTGTTGACTGTTAACCTTTGTTTCATTCTGATTTAACTTTGACTTGTGTACTAATGTTGTCTGACTGGTTTCAGGTACTTTTAGTTGATTTTTGTTCCTTGTGAACTTTGCTTTGCTTTGCTTGATAAGCAATTTGCATTGAGGTATACCTTCTTATCTTCATGTAGTCTGGAAGACCTGGCCTGTTACTTGGCCAGGCAACTGTCTGAAGTCCTCCTTAAGAGGCAATGTTTGTGACTGTTTAAAATTGTCCCTGTACATATTCAAAGACCTCCTAAGTGAAGAGGCAATTGGTAGAACCCAAGGGATATGCAATCTATCCCCTGCTATTCTGTGTGTCACTCACCTTGCTCACACTACTTGTGTTGATGCATAGTGAGTAAAAACCCAAGATCTATAGAGTCTAACTTGTGGATAGAGTTCCCACTTTCTGAACTCCCACACCTTCTGATATTCAAATGCTCTCCCTGACCAGGGATAAGAGCAATGAGGCACACCCCTCATCTCCTTTCATCTGCTTCACCTTAGCCCCTCAATGGCAAGGTTAAGAGCACCACTACCCAGTTCCAGAGGTTTGTTTGTTGAGGTTGATATGACCCCTCGACTAAAACCTAACCTTGTTTGAGGCCTTGCTTGTGTATAGTGTGTGCTACTTGTGCTTGTGTGTTTGTTTGACTTGCTTCCTGTGCAAGTTAGGTCTAGTTTAGACTTGCTTCCTGTGCAAGTTAGGTGTGGCTTGCTTCCTGTGCAAGTCATGTTTAGGATAGGCTTGCTTCCTGTGCAAGTTAGCTAGAAACCTTAGCTTAGGGATGATTTTGCATGATAACATCTAGGCTCGAGTCGTAGTCTCCCTAGTGTTGTGTCTCCCTCTGTTATCTGGTTAGGCTAGTCCTGTGTCCCTCTGTAGGGGAACTACGTCGCCCTGATCCTCATACCAGATGAGGTACGTAGGCAAGAGATGAGCTGATCTCTCCGGGCGCCCTTTTGTTTTGTTTGTGTGAGTTGTTTCTCCTTTTCTGGTTGGAGTCCGACGTAAGTCCAGCGATTGGCAGTTGGTTTCCTGTGTGTGTTTGTTGGTTCGGATGCTGATGTAAGCCCAGTGATTGGCATTCAGGCTCCACGTTTGCCTTTGTCTGTTTGTTTGTGTGCGTGTCAGCCGAGCTACGAATGCTATGATTCTTCTTCGTCCAAGGAGATACGTATGCATAGGATGCGATATCCTAGCGAGCATGTGTCGTTTCCCCAGTCCGAACTACTTCGACTCTGATGTCTATGCCTGATAGACTAAGTAGGCCCAGGATGCGACATCCTGCCGAGTCAGTCTTGTCTGTTTTCTCGTGTCTCTTTCAGCCAGTGTGTGTGTGTGTGAGCAGTGTTTTAGCAACCATTGTCCTTTCTATTATGCGTGGATCCCGTCGAGTACGACGGATGCGTAGGGGTGCTAATACCTTCCCTTCGCATAACCGACTCCCGATCCCATTCTCTTTGGTCGCGAGACCATGCTTTTTCCCAGGTTTACTCTGAGCGTTTCCTTTCCCTCTTTTGGGATAAATAAGGCATGGTGGCGGCTCTGTTGTTCTTCGTTTCCCGCCGGTTTTTCGCGTAATGCGACACTTGGTCCTATCAAGACATGCCTGGTTTGGATTCTGAGATAGTGGAGCATAGATTGTCGTTGAAGCCAGAATGCCCGCTAGTCAAGCAAAAGTTGAGAAGAACGCATCCTGATATGGCAGTAAAAATCAAAGAAGAAGTGCAAAAGCAGATTGATGATGGTTTCCTTGTGGCTGCCGAGTATCCACAATGGGTGGCCAATATTATGCATGTGCCAAAGAAGGATGGAAAAGTCCGTATGTGCTTTGATTATAGAGATTTGAATAAATCCAGTTCGAAAGATGATTTCCCTCTTCCACACATTGATATGTTGGTAGACAATACAGCTAAATTCAAAGTCTTTTCGTTTATGGATGGATTTTACAGATATAATCAGATCAAGATGGAACCTGAAGATATGGAGAAGACCATATTCATTACACCTTAGGGAACATTCTGTTATAGAGTGATGCCTTTCGGTTTAAAGAATGCTCGTGCAACTTACCAAAGAGCAATGACTATGCTTTTTCATGATATGATGCACAAAGAGATTGAAGTTTATGTTGATGACATGATTGCTAAATCTATTGATGAAGAGGAACATGTTGAGCATTTATTGAAGCTATTACAGCGATTGAGGAAGTATAAACTCCACTTGAATCCCAATAAGTGTACTTTTGGTGTTCGTTCTGGTAAGTTGTTAGGCTTTATTGTCAGCGAGAAGGGTATTGAAGTTAATCCTGCCAAGGTCAAAGCAATACAAGAGATACTTGTGCCCAAAACTGAGAAGCAAGTCAGAGGTTTTCTCGGCCGCTTGAATTATATCTCAAGATTCCTTTCACACATGACTGCCACATGTGCGCCTATATGCAAGCTTCTTCGGAAAGACCAGTCTTGTGATTGGACCGAAGATTGCCAGAAAGCTTTTGACAGTATCAAAGAATATATGCTTGAGCCTCTGATTCTATCTCCACCTGTTGAAGGAAGACCGTTGATCATGTATTTGACTGTGCTTGAAGAGAGTATGGGTTGTGTTCTTGGTCAGCAAGATGAGACTGGAAATAAAGAATTTTCAATTTACTACCTCAGTAAGAAGTTCACCGACTGTGAAACTCGGTATTCTATGCTAGAAAAGACTTTTTGCGCATTGGCTTGGGCTGCTAAGCGTCTGAGTCAGTATATGTTGAATCATACCACTTGGTTGATATCCAAAATGGATCCAATCAAGTATATATTTGAGAAGCCTGCTTTAACTGGGAGGATTTCCCGTTGGCAGATGTTGTTATCAGAATATGATATTGAATAGCGATCTCAGAAATCTATTAAAGGTAGTGTCTCGGCTGACCATTTGGCTCACCAACCGATTGAAGATTACCAGTCAGTGCAGTACGACTTTCCCGATGAAGAGATCTTGTACTTGAAAATGAAAGATTGTCATGAACCATTGCTTGAAGAAGGGCCAGAACCTGGTTCCCGTTGGGGCATGGTATTTGATGGAGCTATTAATCAATATGGTAATGGCATTGGGGCAGTGATTATTACCCCTCAAGTCACGCATTTTCCATTTACGGCTAGATTAACTTTCAAGTGTACAAATAATATGGTTGAGTATGAAGGTTGCATTATGGGGCTTGAAGAGGCCACTGATCTCAAAATCAAGTACTTGGACGTCTATGGAGATTCGACTTTGGTTGTGAATCAGATCAAAGGTGAATGTGAGACGAATCAAACCGGTTTGGTACCATATAGAGATTATGCGAGGATGATTTCAACTTTCTTTACAAAGGTTGAGTTTCATCATATCCCTCGAGATGAAAACCAGATGGAAGATGCTCTTGCAACGTTGGCATCAATGATCATAGTAAAATATTGGAATGAAGTTCCTAATCTTACTGTGATGCGTCTTGATAGGCCAGCTCATGTGTTCGCTGTTGAAGAGATCAAAGATGAGAAGCCGTGGTATTATGACATCAAGTGTTTCCTCCAAAGTCAGATTTACCTGTCTGGGGCATCATTGAAAGATAAGATGACTTTGAGAAGGTTAGCCAGTAATTTCTACCTGAATGGTGATATGCTTTACAAGAGAAACTTCGATATGGTTCTGCTCAGATGCGTGGATAGACACGAAGCAAACCTATTGATGACTGAATTCAATGAAGGATCCTTTGGTACTCATTCCAATGGACATGCAATGGCGAAGAAGATGTTGCGAGCAAGTTACTATTGACTGACAATGGAATCTGACTATTGCAAGTTTGTGAAGAAATGCCACAAGTGTCAAATATATGCGGATAAGATTCATGTTCCTACGACACTGTTGAACGTCATTTCCTCCCCATGGCCCTTCTCCATGTGTGGAATTGATATGATTGGTATGATTGGGCCCAAAGCTTCGAACAGACATCGTTTCATTTTGGTGGCTATTGACTACTTCATAAAATGGGTTGAAGCGGCATCGTATGCAAATGCAACCAAGCAAGTTGTTGTGAGGTTTATCAAGAATCAGATTATATGCCGATATGGTGTGCCAAGTGTAGCGGGGTATTCGTTACCATTAGAGATATTGACTAATTCCAAGGTAAACCATACAAGTCGAGTCGCCACCGTACTTCTCCAAAGGAATGGTTAGAAAGCGAACAAAAACCTAAAAGTTTTATCGAATAAAAAACTAGTAAAAATGTCAAAGATCTGGATAAGGGGGTTGGTTATGCAATGGGAAGGTTTTAAGCACCCAAAACATCCTAGGTACTCCTAGGGAGCCCTTTTCATAAGTGTTGTTCTAGTCTAAAGGGTGTAGGTATATTTAAAGTATTATTTACTAAAAGGAAGGTTAAAAGAGAATGACTCGCAAGGATGTCGCATCCACTGCCTACCTATCTCATCTAAGTATGAGAATTAGAGTCTTCGTAGCTCGGCTACCTATGGGTTAAAGAGAAGTGTGCTCGATAAGACGTCGCGTCTTATGCCTACGTATCTCATCTGGAATGAGAATCAGAGTAAAATGTAGTTCGGCTAACTAGGGGTTAAGGATTGCCATCTGAACATGGACTTACAAAAGAGGACACCAGCTGTGTCAAAGGAGGGTGGGCAATGTGTTCAACGTCCTAGCAGTAGGTGTCGTAGCTCGCTGAATTGAGTCTTAGGCAGTTACCTCTTTGCAATAGAACGGACTGCCATGCCACAAGATCGGAGACGCACGGATGGTCTAAAAGTGGGGAAGCTCTACTCTAGAATTGTCATGCAATATGGACCTATGTGTTAGGATTTACAAAGCGGAACATCTACCTAATGTTAGCATGCAAAGAATAGGGGAATTCTACCTATGTTATCATACAAAGGGTTCTACCTAATGGGTGCTACCTAAACGGAACAAGAGTCGACGGATGGAGCGCGGAGAGGAGTTATGGGTAAGGGTAGATGGCGATACCGGAGGCAATCGACTTACAGGTAGATGGTGATGCTTGAGGCAATCGACTTACAAGAGGATGGATGAATGCGTGCTGGTTCTGTTAAGTTTTGAAAATGATTACTCGACGTTGGATCGAGCTTTTGATCTTACTTTGAAATGGTTATCGGATGTTCGTTTTAATTCTTGTATTAACAGGTGACTAAAGAAATAAAGAAATAAATATTATACACTTTATGGGAGAGGGGTACATTTGTTATGAATGGGGATTGTTCATGGCAAACAAACAATAAGAATATATGCCTCATACATCATACAAGTAGACAACACTTATCAATCAGATTGGATAAATAAACAATATATAATCAAACCAAAGAATCAAATAATGGAGCATTTAAACAATGCATGGGAGTATGAACATGTTAAATAATCAAGCAATAGAAAGCATGAATGAGAGAAACAAGTATAAAAGATAACAGATGAATCAAACAGATGAAAATATGAACACGAAAGGGCCAACTGAATAATTTAATCAGGAAATGAGGTAAGGACCAAATAAAATCAAGGTAAAATGCCTCTAATACATGGCATATGAGAGGAAAAATGGAGGATCAAAAGATCTCTTCAATTGCCATAAGCAATCCCTAAATCAAACATCGATCATAAAGAAGTCAACTGAAAATTCAAGTCAACTTAAAAAATAACAAATAAATAGCAAATTAATTAAGAAAATTATGAAAAATTAAACTAAATGAGGTGGGGTCAAGACATCATCTTCCCCCAAAAGGATTTTAAAAATAACGAAAATTGGTATATAAATTAATTAAAATAAAACAGAGGTCAAACCAAAAGTCAATTAATGAGACTAGGTTAGAAATAAATCAAGAATAAATAGTAAATTAATCAAGAAAATTATGAAAAATTAAACTAAAAAAAGTGGGGTCAGGACATCATCATCCCCAAAAGGATTTTAAAAATAAACAAAATTGGTACATAAATTAATTAAAATAAAACAGAGGTCAAACCAAAAGTCAATTAATGAGACTAGGTTAGAAATAAATCAAGAATAAATAGTAAATTAATCAAGAAAATTACAAACAATTAAACTAAATAAGGCGGGGTCAGGACATCATCATTCCCCAAAAAGATTTTAAAAATAACGAAAATTGGTACGTGAATTAATTAAAATAAAACATAGGTCAAACCAAAAGTCAATTAATGAGACTAGGTTAGAAATGAATCAAGAATAAATAGTATATTTAATCAATAAAATTATGAAAAATTAAACTAGATAAGGTGGGTCCAGGACATCATCATCCCCCAAAAATATTTCAAAAATAACGAAAATTGGTACATAAATTATTTAAAATAAAACAGAAGTCAAATTAAAAGTCAACCAACCAAACTAGGTCAAAAATAAATCCAAAATAAATTGAAAATGTGAAATAAAATTCCAAGAAAAGGTCAGGTTGACCATCAGACAGTGGTCAACCTTCATTCCATAAATCAAATGCTAACAATAATTTTAAGTCATAAAAATAAAATAAATACAAAAACGTGTGTTAAAATGGACCATTTAGAATAAATAATTAAAATAAAATATTAATATTAAAAAAATACGAAAATAAAAATTAAATAAAATTAAATAAAACGTTAAGAAAAGTGAAAAATATTTTTGGGTAATTTTATGGACGAAGAAAATATTTTAAATAAGAAAAAGAAATACGAAAATGGAAGGATTAATGGTGATGAACATGGTAAGCAAGCGTAGATATATCAAAACATGGCCATGGAAGAGATGGTTACCTAATGGAAAATAAAAGTAGAATGGAATCTGATATGTGATGAAGCTTTGCCTCCTTGCCACGAAATTCCAATGCTCCTTTAGGGTTAGGGTTTCAGCTTCTTAAATAGGGTGGATTAGGTGTTCTCATGGGCTTTTTAATAAGTGATTTATCCATAAGAATAAAAGTGTGAAGTGAGGTGTAAAATGTTGTTATTTTGGGCCAAACTTAAGTGAATGGATGTCCAATGCATGGCCGAAAGAGGTAAAAAAAAAAACGTGACTGGCTTGTGCAGCATGCTTAGAAAATCTGATTGGGCCAGCTAGGCCCAAAATCTGCCTAGAAAATCAAGTCATGGTGCCCACTTTAAATGAATGTATCTCTCAAACCATGGATCCAAATGAGATGATTCCAAAAGGATGTGAAAGAGGAAATAGCGAGGTACAATTGTTGTGAATAAAGTATTTTCAAATAATTCCATGAAGTGCAAGAAAAATGGCCAAGAAGTCTTGACAAATTTTGAAGATTTTGGATTTAGAAAATTTTCTAAGTGTCCTAAAAAAATGTCTCACTTTGACTAAGCATAACTTTCTCAATTCTAATTTGAATAGAAAAAACTTTATGTCTCTAGAAAGCTTGGAACAAGATGAATAACTTTCATGTTGGAGAATTTTTCAAATGGAGCTTTTATCTTAATGTAAAATGGGCTTAAAGTGAGTGCAACGATCATGAAAACTTGCCCTAAATGGAAAGTCAACCATTTCCAAATTAAGTAACTTCTCCAATTCCTGATTAAATGATGAATCCATGATCCAACCTTGATCAAATTTCACATGTAGGATCCCCTAGGCATGGATTTTGAGATTCCACTCTCAAAATGTCAGGAGTTGACTTTTATGGCCCTACAGTTGACTTTTCCCAAACTATTTGATTCTCGATTCCATTGATCAATTGAAGCACTTCTAGCTCAAATAAAGAGCTGATTTTTTGTATGTAGACCCTTGTGGACATATGGAGGGCCATGGAAAAGAGTTTCACCCAAAGAATCAGAAATAAACTGATTTTATACCAAACCCTAGTTTTAGGGCAAAATGATCATGAACTGATTATACTGATTGCCAATGGATCTTTCTGAGATAATTGTGAATCTTCTTAGGCCAAGATACCTCTTCCATCATGACATGGATGAGCTCCTCTACTTCCAACCAAATATTGCCTGTTGCATGTAGCCATGAAACCCTAATTTCTGATTAAATCCAGATGAACACTCTGATAGCTTTGAATCCTTCACTGATGAACTGAGGACCATAATAAGATACTTGGAACCCCCTGAGATCCTTGAGACTTGTATATTTAGAGAATGAAGTCCAATTCTCAATCTTGCTTTGTGTGGGTTCCTTCTATTAAGGAATGATCAATCAAAACCTGATTTCCATGTCACTAATGCAGTATGCAATGAGTATGACCTAATATGATGCTAATGAAGTGTAAAACATAATCCTATGCTTCCAGGAAAAATGAAGGGTAAATTTTAGGGTATTACAGCTGCCCCTATTCAATCAACTGGAAACCCTAAAGGAAGATAGCAACGACTTTCGCACTTTCGAGGTATCAAGTGATTGACTACGATAAAAGCCCGAAAATTTACACTGAAGTGAAAAAATGAAGTAACAATGCCTGTCAGAATCGGCCAAGAGGTGGTCTTGAAAAAGAACCCGTCTGGTACGGTGAGAGTCGGTCTGAACACCGAAACAAGGAATGTTAGCCTGAATACCAAAATAAATGGTAACACAGAAATAACCATGGCCTGAATGCCGCTCATCAGTATGAATACTGGAAATGACTTCGATCTGAGCATCGGAAGATATGAGATTATCAAACATCGGTTTGAACACCGGGAAACTGACCTAAATGCCACAAGTTGCATCGACCTGAATGTCAGAAACTTCTTCAATCTTAACATCGGAAGATATTAGATTATCAAACATCGATCAGAACACCGGGAAACTGGCCTGAGTGCCACTTCGGTCTGAATACCGGAAAACTGGCCTGAATGCCACGAGTTGCATCGACCTGAATGTCGGAAACTTCTTCGATCTGAACATCGGAACACTGGCCTGAATGCCACTTCGGTCTGAATACCGGAAACTTGGCCTGAATGCCACAAGCTGCGTCGACCTGAATGTCGGAAACTTCTTCGATCTGAACATCGGAAAACTGGCCTGAATGCCACTTCGGTCTGAATACCGAAAAACAGGCCTGAATGCCACAAGTTGCGTCGACCTGAACGTCGGAAACTTCTTCGATCCGAACATCAGAAAACTAGCCTGAATGCCACTTCGGTCTGAATATCGGAAACTTTCATGCCTGTAAGCATCGGCAGAAATAGGGAATATGATAATTGAGGCGGCACGTGGGCTAACGACCCCTGCTGGGAATAATAAAGATAAGTCATGAACAATCTTCAGTCTGAGTACTGGAAACAACTTCTGGCTTATCACTTGGGATACCGAGAATGCCTTATGCTTTACATGCGTATGTTTGAATTTTTCAATAACGTAATGCTCCATGAAAATGGAAATGCTACGCGATTTTTGAGGATGCAATGCAATATGATTCTACATGCAGGGATACGAAATGCTTGATTAGAGAGAACGCCAAGCTGAGGCAAGGAATTCTGCTGGGGAAATGATCACCATCTTCTGGACCCTGACAAGGCTGTTGGAGATGCACAACACAAAGAACTCTGTGGGGAAATGACCCGCCACACGGTGTTCTGGCAAATAACAAAATACCGAGGCTTTGACTGGGAAGAGAATGGCACTTAAAACTTGCTGCTGAGGAAAGCGACAGTGGTTCTGGCAACCATAATCTGCGAGAGAGACGACTCAGCAGGGGAAGCAAACACCGATACGGTACCGAGATTCTGCTTCAAGGAAAGAGACCATGGATCTAGCGTCGAGATCATCGATCTGGCATCGAACTCTAAGGAGCAACCGCTTCTGCTGGGAAGATACAGTCTGGCACTGTCAACTCCGCTGGGGATATACAGTCTGACACTGTCAACTCCGCCGGGGATATACAGTCTGACACTGTCAACTCTACTGGTGAATGTATAATCTGAAACAAATGCTTGGGGAAGTACAGCAGTGAGAGCCTAGTGGGTATTGAAGAATCCAACGCTCGGACCAGCTCTGCAGGGATAAGATACCAAATTCAAACTGTTGAGGAAAAACATCTGCGATCATTTGATGGGGACCTTAAGGAAATGCCCCGAGTGTACCTGTTCTGAATAGACGATCCAAAGCACTTAAAATTTACAGCAATTTTCAATGTTTATTAAGCACGTACCTGTAAAGCTCTTATGTTTCATGATGCAATGTTTATCAAAAATTCGGACGTCATTTTTGCAAACAAAACAGTAAAATGAAAATGAACATAGAGATGTACTGAATAACATGATTTTATTGATTGAGTGGCCTCTGAATAGGTATTTACATCAGGAAGCAATCCCTGGAAAGAGGTAATTGCACAACAGATAAAAACATAAATAAATCTAATGGCAATGTGAAATGGATTTCTATCGGGTTCCAATTCTACTATGATTCGCTCGTCTTCAAGATCCTCCAGATGATCAGCTTTCCAAAAGAGGTGATTGGACTGTTTCCCATCCTTCGGAAGTTTCCGGTTATTTACACGAGATGATATTCAGAACTACTCAGAACGCAACCATTCATTTAATCCCTGACTTTTGCCTGGATCGCCCTTTCGGGTTTTCAATCCACCGGGATACCCATTTTTGCCTAAGTTGCCCTTTCAGGTTTTCAACTTACCGGGTGTACAATCTCTTCATTTTTTAATCCCTAACTTTTTCCGGATCCTTTTTCATTTTCTTGGTTCGCCGGGATGCCCATTTTTTTGCTTGGACTATTCTTTTTATCGTCCAACGGGTCTATTTTATGCGAAGTATTTTTTAACTGCGTTCGAGTTCACAGGGGAAGTGACGTTTTCACCATCCATAGTTGCAAGCATTAAGTCTCCACCATCAAAAACCTTGGTGACAATATACGGTCCATCATAGTTAGGGGTCCACTTGCCCCTGTGATCTGTCTGAGGAGGAAGGATCCTTTTCAACACCAAATCTCCGACTTGGAAGCATCGAGGATGCACTTTCTGATCAAAGGCTCTCTTCATCCGACTCTTATACAACTGCCCATGACAAATGGCTGCCATTCGCTTCTCTTCGATAAGACTTAACTCATTGAACCTTGTCCGAACCCATTCAGCTTCGTCTAACTTGACATCCGGCAGGACTCTTAGAGAAGGAATCTCCACTTCAACAGGTAGGACTGCTTCCATACCATACACAAGGGAATAAGGGGTTGCCCCGGTCGATGTACGTACTGAAGTACGGTACCCATGCAAGGCGAAGGGTAGCATCTCATGCCAATCTTTGTACGTAATGACCATCTTCTGCACAATCTTCTTTATATTCTTATTTACTGCCTCAACAACACCGTTCATCTTAGGACGATAAGGGGAAGAGTTGTGATGTTGAATGTTGAAGTTCTTGCATAACTCTTTCATCATTTTGTTATTGAGATTAGAACCATTATCAGTAATGATTCTTTCGGGAATCCCATAATGACAAATGATTTCTTTCTTAATGAATCGGGCAACCACATGTCTGGTGACCTTCGCAAATGACGCTGCTTCGACCCACTTGGTGAAATAGTCGATGGCAACAAGGATGAAGTGATGCCCATTGGAAGCAGTTGGCTCAATCTTTCCAATCATATCAACGCCCCACATAGCAAACGGCCACGGCGAAGACATCACATTCAGAGGATTTGGCGGCACATGCACCTTATCAGCATAAATCTGGCATTTATGACACTTCCGAGCATATTTGAAACAATCAGATTCCATGGTCATCCAGTAATAACCCGCTCTCAACAATTTCTTAGCCATTGCATGTCCGCCAGCATGAGTACCGAAGGAGCCTTCATTAACTTCCTGCATTAACGTGTCCGCTTCGCGTCTATCCACGCATCTGAGCAAAACCATGTCAAAATTCCTCTTATACAGCACATCGTCTTTGTTCAAGAAGAAAATGCCTGTCAATCTTCTCAAAGTCTTTCTATCATTGTTGGATGCCCCTGCAGGGTACTCTTGATTCTTTAGAAAGCACTTGATTTCGTGGTACCAAGGCTTGTCATCAACTACCAGTTCAGCAGAAAACACATACGCGGACCTATCAAGGCGCATAACATCGATCCTGGGAGCATAGTTCCACCGAATCACCTTGATCATGGAGGACAAAGTAGCAAGAGCATATGCCATCTGGTTCTCGTCACGAGGTATATGATACAGCCTTACTGTTGTGAAGAAAGTCAACAGTCTTCTCGTGTAATCTCTGTAGGGGACCAGATTAGGCTGGAGAGTATTCCAATCACCATTCACTTGATTGATTACTAGAGCTGAATCTCCGAAGATGTCCAGATTCTTGATTCTCAAATCAATGGCTTGCTCGATATCCAAGATACAGGCTTCATACTCAACTTTATTATTGGTGCATTCAAAAGTCAAACGAGCGGTGAAAGGCATGCGGGCACCTTTCGGAGTGGTAATGACAGCACTAATCCCACTTCCTTTGGCATTGACGGCCCCATCAAACATTAAAGTCCACTTTTCATCTGGATCAGGTCCCTCCTCAACAATTGGCTCTTCACAGTCTTTCATCTTGAGGAACATGATCTCTTCATCTAGAAAATCAAACTTCATCGGCTCATAATCATCAATCGGTTGCTGAGCAAGATAGTCTGATAGAATACTCCATTTGATGGCTTTCTGGGATGTATACTGGATGTCGTACTCTGTCAGTACCATTTGCCAACGAGCAACCCTTCCGGTGAGAGCTGGCTTCTCAAATATATACTTGAATGGATCCATTTTGGAGATCAGTAAGGTTGTGTGAGTCAGCATGTATTGTCTCAATCGCTTAGCAGCCCATGCAAGTGCACAACATGTCTTTTCAAGCATTGAGTATCTCGACTCGCAATCTGTGAATTTTTTAATCAGGTAGTAGATGGCATGCTCTTTCCTACCTGTCTCGTCGTGTTGACCAAGAACACAACCCATGGAATTATCAAGTACTGTCAAATACATAATCAGCGGTCTCCCTGGGACTTGAGGCATAAGGATTGGAGGATTCTGCTAATACTCTTTTATCTTCTCGAAAGCCCTTTGGCAATCATCATTCCACCTGATAGCCTGATCCTTTCTTAACAATTTGAATATTGGCTCACACGTGGCTGTTAGGTGAGAGACGAACCTCGCAATGTAGTTCAACCTTCCTAAGAAACCGCGGACTTGTTTTTCTGTTCTTGGCTCAGGCATTTCTTGTATTTCTTTTACTTTGGCCGGATCCACCTCAATCCCTTTTTCACTAACAATAAAACCCAGCAGTTTTCCAGATCTCACCCTGAAAGTACACTTGTTCGGATCAAGCCTCAGCTTGAATTTCCTCAAACGCTCAAACAGTTTCTGCAAATTCACCAGATGTTCTTCTTCCGTCTGAGATTTGGCAATCATATCATCAACATAAACCTAGATTTCATGATGAATCATATCATGGAAAAGAGTTACCATAGCTCCTTGATATGTTGCCCCAACATTTTTCAGACCAAACGACATCACCTTATAGCAGAAGGTGCCCCATGGGGTTATGAAAGTTGTCTTCTCCATGTCTTCTGGTGCCATCTTAATTTGATTATAGCCAGAAAAGCCATCCATGAAGGAGAATACCGAGAATTGAGCCGTGTTATCCACCAAAACGTCGATGTGAGGTAATGGGAAATCATCTTTAGGACTAGCTCTGTTCAGATCCCGGTAGTCAACACACATCCGTACCTTTCCATCCTTTTTAGGTACTGGAACGATATTTGCAACCCATGGAGGATAATTTGTAACCGCTAGAAACCCTGTATCCAACTGTTTTTAAACTTCTTCCTTTATCTTGACAGCCATCTATGGTCTTGTTCTTCTGAGCTTCTGCTTGACCAGAGGACAATCCTCTTTGAGAGGCAAACGGTGTACCACAATGTCTGTGTCAAGCCCTGGCATATCCTGATAGGACCAAGCGAAGATGTCAACATACTCTTGCAGCAATTCAATCAGCCCCTTCTTCACATTATCTTCCAAAGCAGCCCCTACCTTGATTTCTCTCTTGGCGTCCTCGGTGCCGAGATTAATCACTTTAGTAGACTCTTGATGCAGTTGAATGACCCTTTCCTCCTGTTTTAATAACCTGGCAAGTTCTTCAGGGAGTTCACAGTCTTCATCGCCCTCTTCTTCAGCTTGAAAGATTGGATTTTCAAAGTCGAAGCGAGCCATAGCAGAACTGTTATCAATAGGATCCGGTGACGTGCATCTGCATGAGTGATGATATGTGCTTGTGAGTGTGAACAAGGAGTGAAAACTAAACAAAACATTGCCAAATGTATTTTTTTTTTAAAACTGCAAAAATAGAAAGACAGTGAACGAAATATTTGAATGCAAAAAGACGTCCTTTATTTATGATAAAAAATGCAGGTATCCACATAGATGAGCCCTACAATGAGTCATCACGCCCTGGGCGGAACGTAAGACTTGGATATGCATGAATAAACAAAGAGAATTACTCTTTAAGAAGAGTGACTTGGATAATCTCTTCAGAAGACCAGTTGCAGAGAACTTCACCCGGGACCCTTGGACGCACCGAGTTGTCAATGTCGCAATCATTATCCCCATCTTCTTTGTTGATTGCAGAGACCTGGCCGTACTGAATGATGCCAGCACTGGAGAAAGTAATCAGCCCTTGACGAGTCTGAGGCGTTGAAGTTGTAGAAGTCAATGTCGGTTGATACCCAATCCCAAACTTGTCTTCCTTTACAGGTAAATCCACCAGACGTCCCCAACCGGGAGCAACACCTGAATTTACCAAGGCATGTTCCTGCTTGAAGGATGAAATAGAGGCACCTGCTTCAACCTCTTCCAGTCTCCGAAACATAGGGTCCATACCATGACCCATGCCAAAGTCCTCCTGAAGCAGGGGGAATTGATCCTCTTGATCATCATGGATGGGTTGTTGACCAAGGTTGCCATGTGGGATTGGGATAGGCCCAGGTCCATTGGGTCCATTGGCCTCTCCAGTGGGAGGATCAGCCACAACCTCCAGTTGAGTAGTAGGGGGATTCCCCTGTACCAACAATCTAATCTCATGTTGTCCCTGAGCCACTCCTTGGACCACTTCCATGAACTGATTCATGCGAATCCTCATCTCAGTGAGCTCTGCTTGTAAACCTTCCATTGCTCTCTGTTGATTCCTTCGGGTACCGTATCGGTGAATGCCTGAGTCAGCTATCCTAATAATGGAATACCAAACAAGATGAGAACACTGCGGCAGTACCTGTTATGCAAGACATCCTAATGAATATGCAAATGCAATGACATGTTTATCAATTTCAAAGGGTATTCTACCCCTTGATTCCAGTCTCACATTAGATAAACAGTGTAAGAAAATCCCGACTAGAATCAAGAAGAAGATATAAACCCCTAGGAATAGATAAACATGATGCATGCAATGCTTATTATTTAATTTTTATATCAAAGGAACTTTAGAGTCTTATTTGCAAATTTTGGAAATATTAAACGTTTATCGCATACGAAAATATCACGTCAATTAATATTTGGAAATGTTTTTACGCCAAAGAAGTACAGTCTTGGTAACCAAATACAATACAAGGGAGAAGGAAAATGAACATCCTATGGATCCCTAGAAGCAATCGTCCAAAGCCCTCGAGACCGGAAGATAAGCTGCATGAAGCCTCTTCACCTCCCTCTCATAGGCTGCCTCCATATCTGCCTTCTCTTTGGCGAGTCGATCATACTTCCTCTTCCAAAACTTGGAAGACTGAGGAAGTAGAGAAGTCAATGCGTCATCAGGATCATTAATAACCTGGTGCTCAAGGGACTCTATCAAAGCATCCTTCTCTCTGATCTGCTGAAGCAACTCCTCTCGTTCACGGATCCAAGCACGCGAACAGTCTTCGTCTCTCAACTCCTCTACTCTTTGGCTAGGGAGGGTTGAAGGCCCAACCACAACCAAAGGTGTGGGTCTTGGATACTCAAAAGGCATGAGGTACTCGGAAGCTCTCCTCCTAAACCAAGAGGTATAGGGTTCCAAAGCGATACAGTTCTTCGGACCTAGCTCCTTCCTTCCTTTCTTATGGATCTTGTGCCAAGCGCGGACCATCCTGCCCTTCAAGCCTTGGGGATCTTTACCCTCCTGAAAGAACACACCCTCTAACAGAATGTTATTGGGTTTATCCTTTAGGGGGAACCCAAGCTGACGACGTGCCAAAATAGGGTTGTAGTTAATTCCACCGCATGTACCAGAAGAGGTACATTGGAGAATTCACCACAAGAGTCGATAATCTGCACACCATCATATACACGGTTGTACCAAAAGATATCATCATTAGTGAGAGACATAAGTCTCGTGGACCACCGTAGACATCCTTTGTTCTCCTTGAAGGCGAGCGTCTGAGGCAAGTGCGAAATAAACCACTTGTACAACAGAGGCAAACATCACACAATGGTACCAGCGCCCTTTGCATTCCTCATATGCAAAGAGAAATAAGTGTCACCCAACAGAATAGGAACGAGATTAATAGTAGAGAAAATCCTAATGGCGTTCACATCCACAAACTTGTCGATGTTGGGGAATAACACTAGCCCATAGATGAGAAGTACAAATATGGCCTCAAAGGCGTCCTCACTCATGGCCTTCCCAAACATAGTAGCTTGATCAATGAGGAAATCAGACGGGAGACCTTGAATTCCACCTTTGGTAGCCATATGAGCACCAATAATAGATTTATCTATACGCAACAGATCAACAATCTCTTGAGAAGAAGGAACTCTCTCCAAGCCACTGAACGGCAACTGGTCTAGGATAGGTATGCCCACAAGATAGGCATACTCCTCAAGCGTGGGAAAAAGCTGGAAATCCGGAAAAGTGAAGCAACGGTACAAGGGATCATAGAACTGCACCAACACACTCATCAGACCTTCATCCGCTTGAGTAGCCAGAATAGACAGAAGCTTCCCATGACGAGCCTTGAATTCCAAGGGATCTAATACATAGGATGTCAAACTCCTTAACTCTTTCAAGTCGGGATGTCTGAAACTGTACTTCTTCGTATTCCTTCTTTGCTTATCCATGTCTGAAAATTTGCAAATAGACCTCTTAAGTTCCTTGAAAGTTTTCTCATTGTTGATGATATGGATGTGTATGAATGCATGAATGCATGGATGCAACAATCACACTCAAGGATCAAGCAAATCACACCATACAAAGGTCATGGGATGGATCAAGTCATCCTTAATATCAATCATCCATTTTTGTGGATTATGGTTTACACCTTATCAACACCTAAGTTCCATTGATATTAAGGATACGCAAGAACGGATCAACCATGAATCAAGGGTTTGTTGCAAGTCACGAGCATGGATCTTGGTTAAGAACCACCGAAAGGGAGTGTACTATGGTTAAACCTGACAATCATGTTCTACAAGAGGTTCCCATAGTCATCATCCCATCTTTCGGATATTATCGGATTAACGACTACTCGTATTCCAAAAATATTCTCAAGAGAGACTCTTATGAGTGTAGTATCGCGTAACAATCGTATCAAATCTTACACTTGAACGATCTTCACACTACGTCCTAAAAATAGGCCAAGATAGGCGTGGTAAACTAAGGTCCTTGGCTTCTAAGGCATATATTGGAAAGAGTAATACCTAACCACGACTACTCGTGTGACATTATTTATCCCAACATAACCTCCACCAAGTGAATAGGCTGGCAAGTCAACTTGCTAAGGAATAACTCCACACAAGTCAACAAGACTATTCCATTCTCCTATCCTAAGTGCACTCGAGTTCGGGTATAGAACTCATCTCACAAAGATCACCAAGCATACAAGGAATTAATATTCAAACAATTCAATCATTACATACAATACAGTAATCCCAAATTGCACAAAAATATGTCACAAAGCAATATACCATACAATACAACAAATATGAAAAGTAGGCAAAACCCACTAGGCAAATGAGTAGAGTCGCCACTTTTCTGTAGTGGGGTATTCGTTACCATTAGAGATATTGACTAAATCCAAGGTAAACCATACATGTCGAGTCGCCACCGCACTTCTATTTATCAAAAGGAATGGTTAGAAAGCGAACAAAAACCTAAAAGTTTTATCGAATCAAAAACTAGTAAAAATGTCAGAGATCTGGGTAAGGGGGTTGGTTATGCAATGGGAAGGTTTTAATCACCCAAAACATCCTAGGTACTCCTAGGGAGCCCTTTTCATAAGTGTTGTTCTAGTCTAAAGGGTGTAGGTATATCTAAAGTACTATTTACTAAAAGGAAGGTTAAAAGAGAATGACTCGCAAGGATGTCGCATCCACTGCCTACGTATCTCATCTGAGTATGAGAATCAGAGTCTTCGTAGCTCGATTACCTATGGGTTAAAGAGAAGTGTGCTCGATAAGACATCGTGTTTTATGCCTACGTATCTCATCTGGAATGAGAATCAGAGCAAAACGTAGTTCGGCTAACTAGGGGTTAAGGATTGCCATCTGAACATGGACTTACAAAAGAGGACACCAACTGTGTCAAAGGAGGGTGGGCAGTGTGTTCAACGTCCTAGCAGTAGGTGTCGCAGCTCGCTGAATCGAGTCTTAGGCAGTTACCTCTTTGCAATAGAACGAACTGACATGCCACAAGATCGGAGACGCACGAAAGGTCTAAAAGTGGGGAAGCTCTACTCTAGAGTTATCATACAATATGGACCTATGTGTTACGATTTACAAAGGGGAACATCTACCTAATGTTAGCATGCAAAGAATAGGGGAATTCTACCTATGTTATCATACAAAGGGTTCTACCTAATGGGTGCTACCTAAACAGAACAAGAGTCGACGGATGGAGCGCGAAGAAGAGTTACGGATAAGGGTAGATGGCGATGCCGGAGGCAATCGACTTACAGGTAGATGGTGATGCCTGAGGCAATCGACTTACAAGAGGATGGATGAATGCGTGTTGGTTCTGTTAAGTTTTGAAAATGATTACTCGACGTTGGATCGAGCTTTTGATCTTATTTTAAAATGGTTATCGGATGCTCGTTTTAATTCTTGTATTAACAGGTGACTAAAGAAATAAAGAAATAAATATTATACACTTAATGGGAGAGGGGTACATTTGTTATGAATGGGGATTGTTCATGGCAAACAAACAATAAGAATATATGCCTCATACATCATACAAGTAGACAACAAATATCAATCAGATCGGATAAATAAACAATATCTAATCAAACCAAAGAATCAAATAATGGAGAATTTAAACAATGCATGGGAGTATGAACATGTTAAATAATTGTAGGTGTTTAATTGGCTGCATTATATGGTAAAACACTAATGTCTTGACTGATGTCATAACATGTATGTGTGACTACATTGTAGTTACTACAGGACTAGCTAACACAGGATTTAATGAATGTCAAATTGGATGTTGTGACACTCATACCTGTTAACAGATACTAAGGAATAGAACAGCAGGAGTTCTGTTAGAACTTAGTATTTAAGTGCAGTCTGGTTATCAAGGAAGACCAAACCTGGCATAAGGCCTACTGATTGAATGTCAAACTGGATGTTATGACATTCCTCATTGACAGCAGGAACTGAAGATTAGGCAGAGTGGTGTTCTGCTATACTTCAGCATGTAATTTAGTTTGTTCTTCAAAAGAATAACAGAACTAACTTAAGGCCAATTGTGTAAATGTTAAGTTGGACACTTTGGCATTTATTTATGTAAGCTGCTACTGTAGTATGATCATTTTGATCATGTACAGGTCAGCAAAATTGTACAGTCTGTTTTCTGGAAAAAAAGACTCAGCATATGGACCTTGATGTCAAGCTGAATGTCGTGACATTCATTCCTGACAGCATATGCTAAATTGTAGGTTGTTCAGTTTTCTGTTTCAGCTTTTTCTCAGGCTATTCTTCAGGAAGTCAACAGCTTAGAGAAAAACCAGGAAATCAACAACCAATCTACATTCAATGAACCTAACAAATAGCCTATTTGTTAGTAACCTAAATGTTGAATTTATGGGAACATGAGTGACCTTAAATTCAGGAGAATACAGGTGCAAAAGCCCAGGTGCTGCAATATAAAAAGGAAGGCGTTCCTTCATTCAGTTTCGGGGATTTGGAGGCGTGAAGATTTTGTGTGTCCATCATACTTCACTGCTGTATTTTTGTGAGTCTTGTATTAGACGTATCTTGTAAGCCAAACCATTATCAAGTAGATGATAGCTTTGGCATAGGGTGTTCATTGAGTTGTAAGTGTTGTGTCACTCAAAGCTTTTAAGCGTGAGTGCTGTGTATCTTGAATTAAGCTGTGAAGCATAATCAAGAGTTGTTTTTGAAGTGTGACTTCAAAGTGTCTTTAATATCACTGAGGTGATTGAGGGGGAGTGAGTAGGAACTCTGATCTTAGGTTAAGATTGAAATTGCATTGGGTAGGGATTAAGTGATAAGTTGTAAACGGGTGAGTTTAGCTTTGAATTGATACTACTAATAGTGGATTTCCTCCCTGGCTTGGTAGCCCCCAGATGTAGGTCATGTTGGACTGAACTGGGTGAACAATTACTTGTGTTATTTACTGCACTTACTGTTAAGTTCTGCATAATCCCTGTCTGTGCAGAATTGGATGTCATAACAACCAGTGTGACATCCAAAGTCTGATAACTAGAATTTCAATTGGTATCAGAGCAGGCACCCTGCCTGTGAATTTCTGGGTGAGATCTAGGGAAGTTACTTTCTAGTACCCTGGACAAGGATTTAGGACACTCAAACAGACCACCCATGTTGGATGGATCTAATTATGATGACTGGAAGCCTCGTATGATAGCCTTCTTAAGGTCTCTAGACAGCAAAGTCTGGAGAACTGTCAACAAAGGATGGGAACATCCAATGAGGACAGGTGAAGATGGAGTCAGTGTGCAGATTCCTGAAGAAGAGTGGGACAAGGAGCAAGAGGCGTTAGCTCTTGGAAATTCCAAGGCCTTGAATGCATTGTTCAATGGAATCAGCAAGAACATCTTCAGGCTGGTACACCACTGTGAACTAGCTAAGGAAGTTTGGGATACCCTCAAGGTAACTCATGAAGGTACTTCCAAGGTGAAGATGTCCAAACTTCAGATGCTGACCACCAAGTTTGAAAATCTGAGGATGAAAGAGGATGAGACTATTCATGACTTTCACATGAATATTCTTGAAATTGCAAACACCTCTGGTGGACTAGGTGAGAAAATGGCTGAAGAGAAACTTGTAAGAAAGATTCTCAGGTCCTTGCCTAAGAGATTTGCTATGAAGGTCACTGCCATAGAGGAGGCGCAGGACATATGCAACATGAAGGTGGATGAGCTCATTGGTTCCCTCCAAACCTTTGAAATGGGCTTGGGTGAGTATGCTGAGAAGAAGAACAAAAGCATAGCTTTTGTATCTAATGCTGAAGAGGAGTCAGAAGCAGGATGTACTGGAGGTGATGAAAGTATATCAGAAGCCTTAGCCATGCTTGGGAGACAGTTCAACAAGCTCATGAACAAATTTGATCAACAGGGTAGACCTAATGTCAAGAACGTCCCGTCTGACATAAAGAAAAGATCAACTTATGAAGAAAAGGCCAACCAAGGCAAGGGAATCCAGTGCCATGGATGTGAAGGATATGGTCATAGTAAGGCTGATTGTCCTACCCCTCTCATGAGGCAAAGGAAAGGGCTATCTGTCACCTGGTCAGAAGAAGACACTGAGAGTGAATCTGAAAGAGAATCGGCCAAACATGTCACTGCTCTGACCAGTGTTTGTGCCTCAGAGGATAACTCGAGTGGAGATGAACTCACCTTGGATGAGCTTGCTGTCTCATATAAAGAATTATGTGTTAAAAGTGCAGAAGTTTGCATCCAAGGAGAAAAGCATAAGAAACTCATCAAAGAGCTAGAAGCTGAGAAACTAGAGCAGCTGAAAGTCATAGAGGGTCTGAAGGGTGAGATTTCGTTGCTGATCTCTAAGCTAGACCAAATGACCAAATCCATCAAAATATTGAATAAGGGATCTGACACCTTGGAAGAAATCCTGAAGACAGGACAAAAGTCTGGAACCACATCTGGTTTAGGCTTTGGGAAAAGATCCTCAGCTGAACGCAAACGCCCAAAGGCTAAAGTTCAGAAATCCAAAGGGAAGTCACATCCAAAGTCACAACATCGAGGAACCAGAATGAACAATCATCAGAAGAAGAAATTCAAGAGATGGAAATGTCATTACTGTGGTAGATTCGGTCACATAAAACCATTCTGCTATAGGCTGCATGGTTACCCATATCAGACCCCTCAAGGTAGGTCTAAGAAAAAGGTGTCTACGCATAATGCCCCCATTAAGAAACAAACATGGGCGGCTAAGCAGACACCTCAGGTCAATCCTAAGCAGCTGGCATCTAAGATTCACTTCTCACCTGAGAATCAACAGTGTGTGGCTAACCTTGCTCACACTTCTTCAAGGGGACATATTAGACAAGATTGGTACCTTGATAGTGGCTGCTCAAGGCATATGACTGGGTTGAACAACCTAGTGGTGAATCTACATCCCTCTAACACCAAGTCTGTGACATTAGGTGATGGAACTAAAAGAGAAGTCATGGGTGTTGGGAAGCTGGACTGTCCAGAAACTCCAAAATTGAGTGATGTATTGTTAGTAAAAGGACTAACAGTGAACCTCATAAGCATAAGCCAGCTGTGTGACCAAGGATACAAGGTGGAATTTACCAAGGGAGGATGTGTGGTGTTGAATGGGTGCAATCAAGAAGTGATGAGAGGAGATAGATCCAAAGATAATTGCTATCTATGGAAATCTAAAGACTCTATCAACCTTCCCACGTGTCTTTTGGCCAAGGGAGATCAGGAAGGGAAGCTGGGACATGGAAGACTTGATCCTCCTCAGGTAAAAGGAGTGAAGAAGAGCATTTCCAAGGGAGCTATGAGAAGAGTCTCATATCTGTATTTAGATAAAAGGACAGACTATGGAAAGTGTCTGCTCAAAAGTAATGAGCCCTTGGTTCCCATTGGTCATCATACAACTGAGATGACAGCAAGGGATAGACAGAAGTGTGTGTTATTGACGTCTGCAGAAACTCAGTACCTAGCTTGTGGTGGCAAGTGGTCATCTCTAGTTTGGAGGAACCTGATGCAGACAGAGCACAATGTCACCCAGAATGTCATGACATTGCACATTACTAAGTGTGAAAATAGTAAGGACAAAAAGGGAATGCGTGCGTCTGAAAAGTTATAGCAACTAATGAAGTTAGTTAGCTACCGTTTAATAAGTCAAATTATTAAACAAATAGTGAGCGCTGAGTGGTCAAAATCTAATAGACCTTACTCTTGCTTAAGGCGTTTCACATTCAGTCGTTTCATTCTCCACTCGTGCAAACCCTCGTCCAAAGAAACGGTTCATCTTCCCTCTCAGATTTTCAGCATGGCTCGTCAATCCGATACCTCTTCGTACACCACCATGTCTAATTCTCTCAGCACCGAGTCGTACCACCCTACCCGGGAGGATCCAGTTGTTGACGCAGCAACTTCGTCCCATGCAAGAAGACCTAAGGAAACGGTCACCGGGTTTTCCTCAGAAATCGCTCTTGATGAACACACAAGGGAAGGGTCAAGGTATGTACATAACTCCATTGCAACTATCGTCACTCAGATACTATCTGGAAATCAAAATGTTCCTGGGGTTTCTGTTCCCTTGAACACAATCATTCCTGACATTGCTGCATGTCAAGATAAAGCTGTAGTGTTGAGAAAAAATGTCACTGACAATGTTGAGCAACCAGATGCTCATGAGGGATCAAAGATTGAAAAACCCTCAGGCAAAGTGAGAGGTGAGAAGGCCAATGTTACTCAAGGTGTTGAGGACAACCCTAGGGCTGAAACGATTAACGTGGAAGAGCTCTCGGATAATGAACTTCTGGCTACAGTTGTCCCTAGGATAGCCAAGAGAGTTAGGTCTAGAAGGGAGAAAAAGGCTGTGGAGCAGAAGTCCCCATCCAAGGAAGTTGGTGAAACAAATCCTCACAAGCAACCAGAGTCAGAGAATGCACACAAGAGGAAAGGTTATGGACCTACAAAAGCTTGGAGCAAAGAGGTGCCTAAGAAGTTGAAGACCAAGGCTGTGGTGGTTGAGTCTGAATCTGATGTCCCATGTGATGTCACAACATCCATGTCCAAGAAGAAGCCTTCTTCCAGCAGGCTGGCAACCAGTGTCCCAGAAGTTCCCATTGACAATGTGTCCTTCCACTTTGCCTCTAGTGTTAACAGGTGGAAGTATGTATACCACAAGAGGCTGGCATTGGAGAGAGAACTGGCCCAGAATGCATTGGAGTGTAAGGAAATTGTGGATCTCATCAAAGAAGCAGGACTGATGAGAACTGTGAGTAAACTCCCTAAATGCTATGAGACCTTAGTGAAGGAGTTCATTGTGAATCTGTCTGAGGAGTGTGCTGATGGGAAATCCAGAGAATTTAGAAAGGTCTATGTGCGTGGAAAGTGCGTGACCTTCTCCCCTTCAGTGATAAATCTGTATTTGGGAAGACAGATGAAGTGCAGCCAGAACTTGAAGTGACTGACAACACTATTTGTCAAGTCATCACAGCAAAACAAGTACAGAAATGGCCTCTCAAAGGGAAGCTGGTAGCCAGTCAACTAAGTGTTAAGTATGCAATACTTCACAAAGTTGGAGCAGCCAACTGGGTACCCACTAACCACAAGTCAACTGTGTCTGTGGCATTAGGGAAGTTCATCTATGCAGTGGGAACCAAGGCAAAGGTGGACTATGGTGCTTACATATTTGATCAGACAATGAAGCATGCTGGGAGCTTTAGTGTGAAGGGACCCATTGCCTTTCCATCTCTCATATGTGGAATTGTGCTGAATCAATTTCCACACATCCTGACAGATAATGACTTCGTGAAAAGAAGAGAGAGTCCATTGGCTTTCAGCTACAAACTGTTCCTGCGCAAGCATGTCCCTGACATTGTCTTGACATCGGGAGAGACTTCCAAAGCTGGCAACCAACCAGACAAAGCTGATGTTATTGCAGTTCTCAAAGAGACCTGCAAAGAGCTGGAAGCTAGAAAGCATGCACTGGAACAGCTCATCTTGCAACTGGAGTCTACTGCTGAGGACACGGATGGAGCTGATGGGTAAATTGCTGAGGAGGAGGAGGAGGCCAGCTCTGAAGAGGAGGCTGATGAGGAGGCTGATGATGAGGCTGAGGATTAATCACTTCTTTTGTGTTTTTCTGTCATGTGTGTAATTCTAATTACTATTTGTGGATCTGTAAATTAAAGTGTTGCTTTGGCAACATTTTTGACAAAAAGGGGGAGTGACAAGTGATACCCCAGGACAACAAAAGTTTACATTGTTAAACTTTATTAAAACAGGTTCTCATTCATGACAGATTGAAGTTTTCCCCTACTGCAGCTGCGGTGTGATGAAGTGTGTATTTAGCTTCTGTGTGTCTGCTGTTGTATGCCTCTGTGTGTATGCTGATATGTGTGTGAAGTTTTATTTAACTTCCCTTCCCCCCTGCAGCTGATGTTGAAGTTTAGGTGCAACTTCTAATATGTGTGTGCTGCTATGTGAAGTGTTATTTAACTTCCATGTGTGTGAGTGTGCTGCCACTCTGAGTGTATTAGCTAGTATTATTCCGCTGCTATGAACTCTGTTATGGGGATCAAAGTGTTTTAGCCAAAAATTTGCCAAAGGGGGAGTTTGTAGGTGTTTAATTGGCTGCATTATATGGTAAAACACTAATGTCTTGACTGATGTCATAACATGTATGTGTGACTACATTGTAGTTACTACAGGACTAGCTAACACAGGATTTAATGAATGTCAAACTGGATGTTGTGACACTCATACCTGTTAACAGATACTAAGGAATAGAACAGCAGGAGTTCTGTTAGAACTTAGTATTTAAGTGCAGTCTGGTTATCAAGGAAGAACCAGACCTGGCATAAGGCCTACTGATTGAATGTCAAACTGGATGTTATGACATTCCTCATTGACAGCAGGAACTGAAGATTAGGCAGAGTGGTGTTCTGCTATACTTCAGCATGTAATTTAGTTTGTTCTTCAAAAGAATAACAGAACTAACTTAAGGCCAATTGTGTAAATGTTAAGTTGGACACTTTGGCATTTATTAATGTAAGCTGCTACTGTAGTATGATCATTTTGATCATGTACAGGTCAGCAAAATTGTACAGTCTGTTTTCTGGAAAAACAGACTCAACATATGGACCTTGATGTCAAGCTGAATGTCGTGACATTCATTCCTGACAGCATATGCTAAATTGTAGGTTGTTCAGTTTTCTGTTTCAGCTTTTTCTCAGGCTATTCTTCAGGAAGTCAACAGCTTAGAGAAAAACCAGGAAATCAACAACCAATCTACATTCAATGAACCTAACAAATAGCCTATTTGTTAGTAACCTAAATGTTGAATTTATGGGAACATGAGTGACCTTAAATTCAGGAGAATACAGGTGCAAAAGCCCAGGTGTTGCAATATAAAAAGGAAGGCGTTCCTTCATTCAGTTTCGGGGATTTGGAGGCGTGAAGATTTTGTGTGTCCATCATACTTCACTGCTGTATTTTTGTGAGTCTTGTATTAGACGTATCTTGTAAGCCAAGCCATTATCAAGTAGATGATAGCTTTGGCATAGGGTGTTCATTGAGTTGTAAGTGTTGTGTCACTCAAAGCTTTTAAGTGTGAGTGTTGTGTATCTTGAATTAAGCTGTGAAGCATAATCAAGAGTTGTTTTTGAAGTGTGACTTCAAAGTGTCTTTAATATCACTGAGGTGATTGAGGGGGAGTGAGTAGGAACTCTGATCTTAGGTTAAGATTGAAATTGCATTGGGTAGGGATTAAGTGATAAGTTGTAAACGGGTGAGTTTAGCTTTGAATTGATACTACTAATAGTGGATTTCCTCCCTGGCTTGGTAGCCCCCAGATGTAGGTCATGTTGGACTGAATTGGGTGAACAATTACTTGTGTTATTTACTGCACTTACTGTTAAGTTCTGCATAATCCCTGTCTGTGCAGAATTGGATGTCATAACAACCAGTGTGACATCCAAAGTCTGATAACTAGAATTTCAATAATCAAGCAATAGAAAACATGAATGAGAGAAACAAGTATAAAAGATAATAGATGAATCAAACAGATGAAAATATGCACACGAAGGGTCCACTGAATAATTTAATCAGGAAATGAGGTAAGGACCACATAAAATCAAGGTAAAAGGCCTCTAATACATGGCATATGAGATGAACAAGGTAGGATCAAAAGATCTCTTCAATTGTCATGAGCAATCCCTAAGTCAAACATCGATCATAAAGAAGTCAACTGAAAATTCAAGTCAACTTAAAAAACAACAAATAAATAGCAAATTAATCAAGAAAATTATAAAAAATTAAACTAAATGAGGTGGGGTCAACACATCATCATCCCCCAAAAATATTTTAAAAATAATGAAAATTGGTACATAAATTAATTAAAATAAAACAGAGGTCAAACCAAAAGTCAATTAATGAGACTAGGTTAGAAATAAATCAATAATAAATAGTAAATTAATCAATAAAATTGTGAAAAATTAAAATTAATAAGGTGGAGACAAGAAATTATTATCCCCCAAATATATTTGAAAACTAACGAAAATTGGTGGATAAACTAATTAAAATAAAACAGAAGTCAAATTAAAAGTCGACCAACCAAACTAGGTCAAAAATAAATCCAAAATAAATTGAAAATGTGAAATAAAATTCCAAGAAAAGGTCAGGTTGACCATGAGACAGTGTTCAACCTTCATCCCAAAAATCAAATGCTAACAATAATTTTAAGTCATAAAAATAAAATCAATACAAAAAAGTGTGTTAAAATGGACCATTTAGAATAAATAATTAAAATAAAATATTAATATTAAATAAATACGAAAATAAAAATTGTATAAAATTAAATAAAACGTTAAGAAAAGTGAAAAATATTTTTGGGTAATTTTATGGACGAAGAAAGTATTTTAAATAAGAAAAAGAAATACGAAAATAGAAGGATTAATGGTGATGAACATGGTAAGCAAGCCTAGATATATCAAAACATGGCCATGGAAGAGATGATTACCTAATGGAAAATAAAAGTAGAATGAAATCTGATATGTGATGAAGCTTTGCCTCCTTGCCACTAAATTTCAATGCTCCTTTAGGGTTAGGGTTTCAGCTTCTTAAATAGGGTGGATTAGGTGTTCTCATGGGCTTTTTAATAAGTGATTTATCCATAAGAATAAAAGTGTGAAGTGATGTGTAAAATATTGTTATTTTGGGCCAAACTTAAGTGAATGAATGTCCAATGCATGGCCAAAAGAGGTAAAAAAAACGTGACTGGCTTGTGCAGCATGCTTAGAAAATCTGATTGGGCCAGCCAGGCCCAAAATTTGCCTAAAAAATCAAGTCATGGTGCCCACTTTAAATGAATGTATCTCTCAAACCATGGATCCAAATGCGATGATTCCAAAAGTATGTGAAAGAGGACATGACAAGGTACAACTGTTGTGAAGAAAGTATTTTCAAATAATTCCTTGAAGTGCAAGAAAACTGGCCAAGAAGTCTTGATAAATTTTGAAGATTTTGGATTTAGAAATTTTTCTAAGTGTCCTAAAAAAATGTCTCACTTTGACTAAGCATAACTTTCCCAATTCTAATCCAAATGGAGAAAACTTTATATCTATAGAAAGCTTGGAACAAGAGGAATAAATTTCATGTTGGAGAAATATTCAAATAGAGTTTTTATCTTGATGTAAAATGGGCTTAAAGTGAGTGCAACGATCATGAAAACTTGCCCTAAATGGAAAGTCAACCATTTCCAAATTAAGTAACTTCTCCAATTCTTGGTTAAATGATGAATCCATGATCCAACCTTGATAAAATTTCACATGTAGGATCCCCTAGGCATGGATTTTGAGATTCCACTCTCAAAATGTCAGGAGTTGACTTTTCTGGCCCCACAGTTGACTTTTCCCAAACTGTCTCATTCCCGATTCCATTGATCAATTGAAGCACTTCTAGCTCAAATAAAGAGCTAATTTTTTGTATGTAGACCCTTGTGGACATATGGAGGACCATGGAAAAGAGTTTCACCCAAAGAATCAGAAATAAACTGATTTTATACCAAACCCTAGTTTTAGGGCAAAATGATTAGGAACTGATTGCACTGATTGCCAATGGATATTTCTGAGATAATTGTGAATCTTCCTAGGCCAAGATGCCTCTTCCATCATGACATGGATAAGCTCCTCTACTTCCAACCAAACATTGCCTGTTGCATGTAGCCATGAAACCCTAATTTCTGATTAAATCCATATGAACACTCTGATAGCTTTGAATCCTTCATTGATGAACTGAGGACCATAATAAGATACATGGAACCCCCTGAGATCCTTGAGACTTGTATATTTAAAGAATGAAGTCCAATTCTCAATCTTGCTTTGTGTGGGTTCCTTCTGTTAAGGAATGATCAATAAAAACCTAATTTCCATGTCACTAATGCAGTATGCAATGAGTATGACCTAATATGATGCTAATGAAGTGTAAAACATAATCCCATGCTTCCAGGAAAAATGAAGGGTAAATTTTGGGGTATTACACCAAGTAAGATCATTACTGATAATGGATCAAACTTGAACAGTAATATGGTGGAAGCTCTTCGCAAAGACTTTAAGATCGCACATCATAATTCTTCTCCTTACAGACCTAAGATGAATGGGGTTGTTGAAGCTGCAAACAAGAACATCAAGAATATTATTCAGAAGATGGTTGTAACATATAAGGATTGGCATGAGATACTCCCAATTTCTTTGCAAGGGTATCATACATCCATCCGCACTTCAACAAGGGCAACCTCTCTCTCTCTCTTGTATATGGTATGGAAGTTGTGCTCCCCGTAGAGGTTGAGATCTCGTTACTGCGTGTCTTGATGGAAGCCAAGTTGACTGAGGCTGAATGGTGCCAGACCAGGTATGATCAGCTGAATTTAATTGAAGAGAAAAGGTTAACTGCCATGTTTCATGGAAAGTTATATCAGCAGAGAATGAAGAAAGCTTTTGACAAGAAGGCCAGACCTCGTGTGTTTAGAGAAGGTGACCTTGTGCTCAAGAAGATTCTATCTTTCAAACCAGATTCTGAGGGAAAATGGACTCCTAATTAAGAAGGCCCATATGTTGTTAAAAGAGCCTTTTCAGGTGGTGCTTTGATTCTTACAACTATGGATGGTGAAGAGTTCACTCGTCCGATGAACGCAGATGCAGTCAAGAAATAGTTCGTCTAAAAAGAAAATAACAGCTCGCTAAGTTGAAAACCCGAAAGGGCGGCTTAGGCAAAAATAAGTGTCCCGGTGGATTGAAAACCTGAAAGGGCGATCTAGGCAAACGTTAGAGACATAAAACCGAAAGAATTATCCCGATAAATTGAGTACCCCATCTTGGGGCAATTTATACAAAAGTTAGGGACTATGGAAAGTAACTGCATCCTGCTGATTTTCAGTTTTGAAGACGTTCATGAGCACAACGATTGATTTTGATCCCCAATAGTAGTCAAGAGCACAGTGGATATCAAGAGTTGGTAGAAGAATTAGAGATCATTGTATTCAATGTACCCCTTTTCCATATAAGTTACCATTTTCAACTTTGTAAAGATCTATGGAGTCTTGTCATTTACAGACTACCATTCTATTAAATAAAGTTGAACTTTTATCCAATTGTTTCTACTCTTATTTAATTTAGCCAAATAGTTTTAAATTTTATTATGATCATTTGTGAAAATTTGAATTTGTTAAAATCAAAATTATTTTTCTTAAACATATAAAGGCATTAACTTTTTAAGAAATCGATTTTATTTAAAAGGAATATCAACAGTGGTCCGAAAGTAGTAAGCCCTGAGTGTGGAGCATTATTGGTTCTCCTCAAGCTATAGGCACAAATTTCTCTTTCATCTTCAACAGCTTTGTTCAGCACTTGGTGTTTGTTGATTTCTACAGACGATTATTGTTCGCCATTTCCCTGATGGAGTCGTCAGCTGAGTTGGTTGATAGATCCCATGCAGAGTTTATTATTTATTCCCCAACCGAGTTCATATTTGGTCTCCTGCGGAGTCAGAACAATTTTCCTCAGTAGATCTCCTTCTTCCCCAGCTAGTGTTGATCCTTTGGGATGTTGATCTTCCCTTTCTCCTGCAGTTGTCTCCCTCTTTTGTGGATTGACTGAGAATTGCATCGATGATTTAAATCTGTGGCACTCTTGTATCCTTTGCAATTTTTTTGTCATCATAATCATCATATATACATATACATATACATATACACTCATATAATTTCATCATTGCATCATCACACTTGTTGATTCATTCTTGTGATTTTGGTACTTTATCCCTATGCAAGTTTGGTGTCTGTCCTCCTTCAATAGTAGAATGTCAGCCCCTTAAGCAGAAAGACTATAACCTTTCTTCTTCCCCACTGAGTTATTTCCTCGTGGATGATTTTTGTTTAAGCTTCTTCCCCAGTTGGTTATCTGGATGGAACTACTCCTCTTGAGTTATATCCTCATTGGGTTGAGTATTGATTGACCATTTTCTTTCTAAATCTTACCTAGATAGATGTTTTGGGTCCCCTAAGAGTTTATTACCCAGTAACTGGTAATACCCTTCTTAGTTCGCAGTTGTTACTTCTTGCCTGATACCCGGCAAAAGTAACCTTTTTCTCTCCAGCGGATTCATTTTCATGTTTCCCCGGGAAGTATATCCTTGATATGTTCATCCTAACCGATGACAGATATTTTCTTCCCCTGCTTTGAGTTTATCCTTGATATGTTCATCTTAACCGGTCACCGATACTCCCATCTTTTGTATTATACCCAGTAAAAGGTAGTTTCAATCCCTACTTTTATTCCCCAGAGAGTTAATATTTTATATGTTCATCCTAACCGATGACGGGTTTCCTTCTCTTTGCGGTCTTCTGCCCAGTAACCGGTAGTTGTAAATCCTGTTTTTCTCCTCTTGCAGAGTTTATCCTTAATATGTTCACTTTAACCAGTGACAGATATTCTCTTCGATGGTATTCTATCCAGTAACTGATATATGTAATTCCTATTTCTTCCCTCGGAGTCTATCCTTGATATGTTCATCCTAACCGATGACTAATATTCTCTTTGATGGTATTCTATCCAGCATTCGATAGATGTAATTCCTGCTTTTTTGCTCAGGTGGTTTATCCTCGATATGTTCATCCTAACCGATGACGGATGTCCGCCTTTGGCTCCGGCGATGTGTTGGAAGTGTTCAGAGCCATTAGATGAGTTCAAAGTGTTTTAATCAAGAGCGTACATTGTGATTACCCAGCGTATGATCAGTTGACTCAAGCGCATCATGGAACGCATGCTCTCCACCACTTGATCTGCCACATCAATTAATGAGGGAGATCAAGTGGTCCACGTTTTTTTGATTATCTGATTTTCATTTGTATTCCTTTGATTTTCATTAATTCATATTAATTTTAATATTGATCCAAAAAATATGAGAGTTTCACCAAAAAAATTTAAATAAAATCCTCTTTCATTTTCTGAATTAAAATTATTTTTTGGATCGTTATTAATACTTTTCATGATTTAGTTGATTTTGTGAATATTTTTAATTATTTAAAAATACTTTTAAGTTTCCAAAAATTCTGAAAATTTTCTCCAAGGTCCTTTGACCTTGTTCGACCTATGATAAATCTCATGGCCATTTCTTTGGTGTTTTGATGAGGTTTTAGGAAATTGATCAACCATAATTTAATTTAATGCATTATTTTAATATTTTTAATTGATTAAATGCCTAATAAATTGTGTAGAGTCATTTTAATTGACTTTGTAACTTTGACTTGTGTTGTTGGGCCTTGGTCAAGGTTGATTTGAATTTGTTAGGTTAAGATCATTGGATTTATGGGATTGATGGAATGTACATTCCATCTCCCAAAATTAATAAATGATCTTAACTTGGTAAAAGTCCTCCTTTGTCCAATTTGTGTTTGATACATTCCCCCTCCCTCTTCATCTTATTCCCCTTCTTTATGCATTCATGCCATGGACCTATGATATCTCTATATCTTAAGGCTAGTTTATTGCAAATCAACATAAGTGTGGATGAGATTAGGTCCCCCACTTTGCATATTCTTTTTCTGTGTGGTATGTTTCATGAGCATAGTTCATCATACTATGTCTCTAACATGCATTAACATAAAAATTCTATTGCCCGGCCTCAAATAGTTGTGACTTCTACATAAGTCCAATTACGATTGCTTAACATAGCACTAAATTTTGACACAAAAAGGCATAGCATTCTAGTTAGTGAGATTGTAAGTCTCCCTTCTTTCATGGTATTGTATGGAAACTTGACCTTTTTTCCTTCCTTTGGAAGATGTCTTGGTTTAAGGATCCATGCTTGTGATAAGTGGGTTAAGTGTTCTCCAGAGAATGACCAAAAAAAAAAAGAAGGCAAAAGCAATAGTAACTTCTAACTTATTAACTACTAACATTTAATTTCAAGTCCTTTATTTTTAATGCAGTTTATTTTTTTAAGCTTTATTCATTTGCCATTTTTCATATCATTCTAATTGTTTATGTTAATGCCATTTTCACTTTGTCCACCTGGACCATATTTTGTGATATATTTTGTTTGTGTATATTGTGTTTGTTTGTGTGGTCTTTGACCATTAATGTACATAATAAGAATAAAAACGCTAAAAAATATCTTGTGTGGACTGTTGGTTGATGTCGCAACCTGAAAAATGGAATGCGAAAAAAAACAACCGGCGAAGAAAGACAGGAGAGTCGCCACCGTGCGTTATTTATCCCAAAGGAGGGAAAGGAAACGCTCGAAGTAAACCTGGAAAAAGGAAAGGACAAGACAGGGTCTCGCAACCAAATCTTGGATTCGGGAGTCGATTATGCGAAGGGAAGGTATTAGCACCCTTACGCATCCGTAGTACTCTACGGGATCCACTTTTGTAGTTCTTGTCTAAAGGGTGTGGGTTTATCTAATGTGTTATTTACTAAAAAAAAAGGGTCAAAAGAAAATGACTCGCACGGATGTCGCATCCACTGCATACGTATCTCATCTGAATATGAGAATCAGAGTCTTCGTAGCTCGGCTACCTAGGGGTTAAGGGTAATTGTGCTCGCTAAGACATCGCGTCTTATGCCTACGTATCTCATCTGGAATGAGAACCAGAGCAAGTTGTAGTTCGGCTAACTACGGGGTTATGGATTGGGTTTTGGACGAACGACGTTACTACGCAATCTACCGGATGCTCGACCTTTGGAGACTTACTCGCCTGTAGTAGAAGAAGTTAATGTGTTCTTAGGAGAAGAAAAATCAATGAGTTGGTAGGGTTAGGGATGCTCATGCAAAAAGGCAGTCCTTGACGAAGGAACCGCGCTACCTGCGGGGATACGAACACATACAAAACAAACATGTATAAAGTAAATGTGTCACCCTTTCAGAGTTGCGTGGAGGTAGCTGCAGATTAATTCTCACTCTCTCTGTCTAGGTTTCTTTCTAGGTTTTGTCTCGGGTTTTGTTCCAAGGAAACCTCAGAGTGTTTTGCTTCTCTTCCTTTTTCTGTCTGTTCTCCCTCTTTTATAACCTGATTTTCATGGCTTTGTGGGCTCAAATGAGAGAGGTCCAAGTCCAAGATTTTTCTATTATATTTTATTTATTTATTTAATTAATTTTTTTTTCTTATTATTATTTACTTTTTTCGTTTTTATTTTTTATTTTTTTTTAAATAAAGTTTCTTGGATCTGATTCTGATTGACATGATGAAATGCAATATGAAATGTTAAATGACCTAAAAATGAATGCATGAATGAGGAGGGCAAATTTTGGGGTGTTACAGCTGCCCCTATTCGATCATCAGCTAACCCGAGCAGGATGAAAGCGAACAGCTTATCAGACAAACAGGGTGAGCTGTGATTGAATACCAAAGACAGACCGAAAATTTGCGCTCCGAGAACACCACAAAAATGTTGAAATACACTGCGCTGTTTATTTCTCTTCCGATCCTCTGGCTGAATCTGAATCAGTCTTCTGACTTAATTTGGAGTTTCGATCCTCTGGCTGAATCTATATTCAATTTAGTCCTCTGGTTGGATGTTAATTTTGATCCTCAGGCTGGATACGGTTTCAATCTTCTGGCTAGATCTTCTTCGATCTTCTGGCTATCTTCTTTGATCTTCTGGCTAGATCTCCTTTGTTTCGATTCTCTGGCTGAATCTATTTCCTTTGATTCTCTCGCTGAATCTACTTCGATCTTCTGGCTAGATCTGAATCGTTTCGATTCTCTGGCTGAATCTATTTCTGGTCTTCGGGCTAGACCTGACTTCGATCTTCTGGCTAGATCTTCTTCGATCTTCTGGCTAGATCTGAATTGTTTCGATTCTCTGGTTGAATCTATTTCGATCTTCTGGGTAGATCTGAATTATTTCGATTCTCTGGCTGAATCTATTTCCGGTCTTCGGGCTAGACCTGACTTTGATCTTCTGGCTAGATCTGGATTGATTTGATGATAAATTCCCATCATCAGGATCTCGCATCTGAGGCATGCGCTGGTTGACTCTCTTTCGAAATTTGTGCCCAATCTTCATGTTAAATATGCAGCTTCGAGAATATCCTACTCTTGGGCTTCGTACATATTCTTCAGGCTAGAGCATGTTATAACGACTCTTCGATTAGACTTTGTTTTTTAAATGCGATCCGCGGGCTGGATCCTCTTGTAGGTTGATTTTCTGTTGAGCTGTCAATCTATTCCTCCAGCTGGCTTGCTAGGGAAATAACGCTCGTAGTCGATTCTCTGGCTGAATCTTCGAAATGACCCTCAGGCTGGATCTCTGGAAAACGATTCTCAGGCTAAATCTTCAAAAATGACCCTCAGGCTGGATCACTGGAACAACGATTCTCAGGCTGAATCTTCAAAAATGACCCTCAGGCTGGATCACTGGAAAATGATTCTCAGGCTGAATCTTCAAAATGACCCTCAGGCTGGATCACTGGAAAACGATTCTCAGGCTGAATCTTCAAAAATGACCCTCAGGATGGATCACTCACACTTGATCCTCTAGCTGGATCTCATGACTCTGGTTGTAAAGCAATTCTTTAGTCTGCTTTGGAGGACCTATTTATCAGCTTATGTGTATGCTTGATATGATATGCATGCAAATGCAAATGTTATGCATGGTGTAAAAAGAAAAAAAGAAATCTGCTTGGGGAAGCAACTCTGGTAGGGAGCGGATCGCTGTATCAATCCTTGAATGCTCTGTGGGGAACGATCCGTCTGCCGGGACCGGGGAGCCACCGAAAATAAATCGGCCTTTTTTGAAAAGTTGACCTTCCTGGGGAAGTATCAACTATGGAAACTTTGCTTGGCGAGGCTCTGCGAGGAGAGTCTGTGAGGAAAGCACTTCCTGGGGAAATGTCGTAGGAATCGACCTTTGCTGGGGATATGAACTTGCTAATCGTCCTCAGGCTGGGGATTAAAACAAATCTGTTAAAAAAAAATTGTTGGGGACGAGATGAACACTGGGAACACCACCCTCTTGTCTGTTGGGTATGCGACTACTCCACTGTTGCTGGGAAGATACAGTCTGGCACTATCGACTCCGTTGGGGATATACAGTCTGGATACTGTCAACTCTATTGGGGATATACAGTCTGGATACTGTCAACTCTACTGGGGAACCTGCTCTACAGAGGAGAGGCTTTGTCAACCGCTTGGGGGTGAGGATTCATGACTTGGCATCCGGTTCCTGTGACCTGTAACCAAAAAATACACGTATGCCCCGGGGAATTACTCGGTTTGAATTCACCGTCCGGAATTAAGCACATTCAAAGCAATTTTGACTGTTTTCCTGCGCAAGTCATCTGCAAAAGCCACCATTACATTCAGATGCAATATGTTTCCTCAAAAATTCATACATCTTTTGCAAACAAATTGATAAATGAAAAGTAAAGAGGCTTTTTAACTGAATTATTCGACTTTTGTTGGTTGAAAAATTTGTGCCAGGAATAGACGAGTACATCAGGAAGTTGATCCCTGGAAAGAGGCGATTACTATAAATTGAACAAGAGAAACTATCCTAATGGCAATGTGGAAACGGGGTCCCATCGAGTTTCGACTCTGCTATGGCTCGTATGTCTTTAAGACGCTCTGCTCATCTTGCTTTCTGAAGTGGATGATTAGTCGATCTTTTACCTTCGAAGATTGCCGGATTGAATGAAACGGTGATATAACACGGATGAACTCAGATCGCAGTTATTCGCTTATTCCCTAACTTTTGCGTGGACTGCCCTTTTGGGTTTTCAATCCACCGGGATACCCTTTTTTGCCTGAGCCTCCCTTTCGGGTTTTCGACTCGCCGGGTGTACATTTTTTTTTATATCCCTAATTTTTTCCCGAACCTCTTCATTCTTTTTTTCGGTTTGTCGGGATGCCCCTTTTTTTCCTGGACTATTCTTTTTACTGTCCAGCGGGTCTATTTTATGCGAAGTATTTTTTAACTGCGTCTGAGTTGACAGGGGACGGGAAGTCTTCGCCATCCATGGTTGTTAGCATCAGAGCTCCGCCAGAGAAAACTCTTTTAACCACGTATGAACCCTCGTTGTTCGGTGTCCATTTGCCCCTGTGATCTGTGTTGTGAGGAAGAATTCTTTTGAGTACCAATTCACCGACTCGATACTCCCGAGGGCGCACTTTCTGATCAAACGCTCTCTTTGTCCGTCTCTGATATAGCTGGCCATGCATATAGCTGCTAGTCTCTTTTCCTCAACTAGGCTCAGCTGATTGTATCGAGAACGGACCCATTCTGCTTTGTCCGGCTTCATTATTGGTGTTGGGAAAAGTTATTCTGGCACAAAATGGCATATGAACCCCCTTCGGCGTGATCAGCACTGCACCAACTCCACGACCATTGACATTGACCACCCCATCAAACATCATAATCCATTTGGATTCAGGGTCAGGCCCCTCCTCCGGGAGTGGTTCCTCGCAATCTTTCGATTTGAGCAACATGATGTCCTCATCAGGAAAGTCGAACCTCATAGGTTGGTAATCATCAATCGGTTGCTCGGCAAGACAGTCTGACAAGACACTTCCTTTGATGGCTTTTTGTGAAGTATATTGGATGTCATACTCTGTCAGCATCATTTTCCACCTAGCAACCCTTCCGGTAAACGTTGGCTTTTCAAAAATATACTTAACTTAATCCATCTTTGATATCAATAAAGTCGTGTGAGTCAACATATATTGTCTAAGTCGATGAGCAGCCCATGCCAAAGCGCAGCAAGTTTTCTCGAGCAGTGAGTATCTTTGTTCTAAGTCGGTAAACTTTTTGCTAAGGTAGTATATTGCATGCTCTTTTCGACCTGACTCGTCATGCTGACCGAGCACACAACCCATTGACCTTTCTAACACAGTCAAGTACATGATCAACGGTCTTTTCCTCTCGGCCTGTAGACTGGCCCCGATCTTGATCTCTTTCTTATCATCCTCGGTACCAATGTTGACGGTCTCAATCACTTCCTGATAAGGTGTAATAGCTCAGTCCTCCTGTTTCAACAACCTGGCTAACTCCTCAGGCAATTCACAATCTTCCTCAACCCCTTCTTCGGCTTGATAGATAGGATTGTCAAAGTCATACTTGGCCATAGCAGTGTCGTTAGCAGTGAGATCTGGGTGATCAGTTTTACGAGGTGTTTTTTGGAAATAAAAACGAAAAAGGAACATGAAAAAGGAACATTGCCGTTTTTGTAAAAGTAAAAATAATTGAAAGAAAGAGAACACAAAATTGTTTGCAAAAGCTGTCCTTTATTGATGATGAAAATAATTGCGAAATGTAACTAAATGGATGGCCCTAAAGATGAGTCATTACACCTTGGTCAAAGTGTAAGACTTTGTTATGCATGTGATAAAAGGAAAACAATAAAAATTACTCCTTCAGTAGAGTAAACCGGACGACTTTTTCAAACGACCAATTGTCGAGCTTTTCTCCTGGGACACACGGGCGAATCCAGCTATCTAAGTCACAGTCACTGTCAGCCTTGTCTTCATCTGCAGCATTGACTGTGTGGGGAGAAACCAAACCCCCGCTGGAGAAAGTACCAGCTTCATTCTTCTGAGATCCCGGAGTATACCCCAATCCAAACTTGTCTTCTTTTATGATTGGCTCCACAAATTTGCCCTAGCCTTGGGCATTACCAGCCTTAACCACTTCAACAGCTTGCTTGTATGAAGAGATAGAAGTCCCGACCTTCTCAGACTCAAGTGAAAAGACAGCTTTGGGCACGACCTCACTGATGTTTATAGTTTCGAAGCCCTGACACAGCATCTCATGCATCTCGCCATCCATCTCCACATACTTAAACGTAGACAGGTGACTAACAAAAATATCCTCTTCACCACAGACAGTGATGATCTGACCTTCTAGTCCATATTTGAGCTTCTGGTGGAGAGTAGAAGTAACAACACCGGCAGCGTGAATCCAGGGCCGACCTAGCAAACAACTATAGGCAGGCTGGATATCCATCACATAAAAGGTACTCTTGAATACCTGCGGTCCAATCTTAACTGACAACTCAACTTCGCCACAAACAGCTCGCTTAGAGCCATCAAAAGCCCTCACAACTAAATTACTCGGCCTCAGGGTGGCGTCGTCGCAATCCAACTTCATCAAGGCTTTCTTTGGAAGAAAATTCAGAGAAGAGCCTGTATCAACCAAAACATGGGAAAGCACCGTCCCTTTGCATTCCATTGTGATATGCAAGGCTTTGTTGTGATTCATGCCCTCAGATGTTAGGTCATAATCGGTGAAACCTTGCGCATGGCTAACGTTTACATTTGAAACTACCGACTCCAGTTGGTTAACAGTTATCTCTGGTGGAACATAGGCCATATTCAGTACTTTCAACAGGGCTGCTCTGTGTGCCTCAGAGCACATCAATAGTGAGAGAATGGAGATCTTTGAGGGTGTCTGATTTAGCTGGTCGACTACCTTGTAGTCACTTTTCTTGATAATCCTCATAAACTCATCCACTTCCTTCTCGAATGCGGTCTTAGGAGGAGCTTCCTCGGTAGTAACCTCTTCGGTGGATACCTATTTTCCTTTAGCCTTGGCAGCTGCCTCAGCTTCAGCATTCGTGCGCAATGTTGATGGTGCAAATAGGCGTCCACTGCGAGTGAAGCCACCAATTCCTCCAACATTGCCTACAGCGGAGCTACCAATGTCAATTTCTTTTTCGTTAACTTTATGCCCCTGGCAGTAGATATCAGCCCCATAGTGCCACGGGATAGCACTGTCTTTCTCATACGGAACAGGTCCTGGTACCGTGATGGTAACCGGACTAACCAAAGTCGGTTGCGGGTTGTCAGAGTAAATTGGTGCTGGACTTTCTGGGAAATATATTGTTGTCGGAGCGGGTCTCTCGGGAACATATATTTCTTCAGGAGTGAAATAAAACGTTACTGTCGACACATCATTCTTCACTGGACGGGTCTGGTCGAACTGAAGACAACCTTCATCTATCACTTACTGAATACCCCTTCTCAAACTATCACATCCGTTCTCGGCGTCTTGACAATTTCTGCACTCTTCCCCACAGCCCGGGAAAATTTGTCCTTTCAAGAGTCGGTCTTTGACCACCGATAGCGAAGTCTTCACTTTAGTCACATTAGAAACCAAATTCAAAGTTTCCCCACTATCAACAACATTAATCCTCTGCCCGCCGTGGGCTAGCATCGGGTTTTGGACAACATTAGGCACTAGAGAAAAATTGATAGCCTGGGCATCTCTCAAATCTTGTACCTTTAGCTGGAGAGCCTTGCAATTATCTGTAGTATGGCCAGGTGCGTTGGAGTGAAAAGCACATCTGGCGTTGACATCATAACCTCTAGGCAGATTGTTGGGATCGACCGGTGGGGCCAGAGTTCTCAACGTTACCAGATTCATGTCAATCAGCTTGGGAAGTAATACAGAATAAGGCATTGGGATTGGCTCAATGACCCGGTCCGCCTGCCTTGGACGTTGTTGATAGTGTCTCGGTTGACCCGGGTTACCTCCTTGTTGTTGATTGTTGTACCTGGGTTGTTGTTGCGGATGATACTGCGGTTGAGGAACAGGTGTTGGAATAGTGACTGCGGCCACTTGATCTTGATAATAATTAGGGCGTCCTTTTCCCCTGCCTCTGTCGGCATAGACAACGCTCGTCTCACCTTCTCTTCTTCGCTGACCGTTACCAGCAAACGGTTTCTTGGGAACTGATGAGTTGGAAGCACTGTTGTCTTGAATTCGGCCCATCTTCAACAGACTCTCGATCCTTTCTCCAGCAATCACTATCTCTGCAAAGCTGATTTACGGGCAAGCAGCCAATCTCTCGATATAATTGCCTTGAAGAGTGTTTATGAACATGTCCGCCATCTCCCTTTTAGACATAGGGGGTTGGACGGATGCAGCAATCTGTCTCCAACATTGAGCGTATTCTCTAAAGGTTTCCTTGGCAGTCTGAGACATTCCTTGCAACAAGGTCCGATTTGGAGCCATGTCCAAGTTGTATTGATATTGCTTGATAAAAGCCTCTGCCAAGTCTTTCCAGCTCTTGATGGTAGTGCGAGACAAATGAGAATACCATTCACGAGAAGCTCCAGTTAGACTGTCTTCAAAATATTACATCCACAACTTTTCATCTTCCGTGTGAGATCCCAACCTTCCCAAATAAGATTGGAGATGAGTGCATGGGCAAGAAGCCCCGTTGTATTTCTCAAAAGTAGGGAGTTTGAACTTGTGAGGGATCCTTACTCCCTGAACCAGACCAAGATTGGTGACACCAAAACCTAAGGAATTTTGAGACTCCAAAGATTTGAGCTTCTCAGCAAGCTCATCCATACGGCGAGTGGTCTCGAGGGCTTCGTCGTGCAAAGAGAATTGATCATACTGATAATCTTCAGTAACGGGGTGCCCGTTAATCCGAATCCCTTGATTCACATTGTACCTTCCGCCAATACCATTCCCAACATTTCCCGTGTTGCCAACATTACCCGGGTTTCCATCAACATTTGCGTTACCCGCGTTTCCAGTGTTCACAGGGTTATCAGCGTTCCCAGGGTTACCAGGGTTCCCCTCAGCACTTGGTATTTCCACCTCTGGATCGGGCCTCGGTTGCTCAACCAATTCCTTCAGCTTCGCCTGGCCTTCTGCCATACCAGTCATCAATGTCATGAACTGATCCATCCTTTCACGCATATCAGTCACTTCTTTCTGTATCTGGTCCATTGCTAGTCGTGGACGGTTTTCCTTTGTCGGGTACCTGTGAACTCGCTTGGGACCAATAACTGCCTGATACAGGGAACAAACATTAGACACTGCGGTGACACCTGCAAAACAAACAAGGGTTAGTATGCATGGTATGTGATGCACTGCTTATTCAATTTTAAGCCCCCCCCTCCTAAAAAGGGAATACCCTGCAAATGAATAAGCATGAGATGTTGGATGCAAATATGCGAATGATGTTATGCAATGCAATGGCATGTCAATCAGGATGGCTGGATCCGCTTGAACATCTGTCAGGTTGCACTGCCTGGAGAGAAATTAAGAGGATCAAGCAAAGCACACCAAACAAAGGTCATGGGATGGATCATGTTATCCTTAATATCAACCATCCATTTTTGGTGGATTATGGTTTACATCTTATCAACACCCAAGTTTCATTAATATTAAGGATACCTGAACGGATCAACCATGAATCAAGGGTTTGTTGCAAGTCACGAGCATGGAGTTTAGGTTAGAACCACCCAAAGGGAGTGTACTAAGGTTTAAACCTGCCAAACATGTTCTACAAAAGGTTCCCATAGTCATAATCCCATCTTTCGGATATTATCGGAGGAACGACTACTCGTATTCCAAAAATATTCTCAAGAGAGACTCTTATGAGTGTAGTATCGCGTAACAATCGTATCAAATCTTACACTTGAACGACTTTCGCACTACATCCTACAAATAGGCCAAGATGGGTTTGGTAAACTAAGGTCCTTGGCTTCTAAGGTCTATATTGGAAAAAGTAATGTCTAACCACAACTTACTTGTGTGACATTATTGATCTCAACATGACCTCCACCAAGTGAATGGGCTTGCAAGTCAACTTGCTAAGGAATAACTCCACACAAGTAAACAAGACTATGTCATTCTCCTATCTTAATTGCACTCGAGTCCGGGTATGGAACTCATCTCACAAACAGAACCAGCAGATACGGCAGTCATATGTACACAATGCAATAAAGCAGGTAAATGCTGAAAGATAAATAGCTGTAGAAAAGAATAAACACCCAATAAACAAACAACCTACAAAAGCTAGGAGGGACTCGCCTAGGGAAACCGGATCCCCGGCAGAGTCGCCAGCTGTCGCAACCTGAAAAATGGAATGCGAAAAAAAACAACCGGCGAAGAAAGACAGGAGAGTCGCCATCGTGCGTTATTTATCCCAAAGGAGGGAAAGGAAACACTCGAAGTAAACCTGGAAAAAGGAAAGGACAAGACAGGGTCTCGCAACCAAATCTTGGGTTCGGGAGTCGATTATGCGAAGGGAAGGTATTAGCACCCCTACGCATCCGTAGTACTCTACGGGATCCACTTTTGTAGTTCTTGTCTAAAGGGTGTGGGTTTATCTAATGTCTTATTTACTAAAAAAAAGGGTCAAAAGAAAATGACTCACACGGATGTCGCATCCACTGCATACGTATCTCATCTGAATATGAGAATCAGAGTCTTCGTAGCTCGGCTACCTAGGGGTTAAGGGTAATTGTGCTCGCTAAGATATCACGTCTTATGCCTACGTATCTCATCTGGAATGAGAATCAGAGCAAGCCGTAGTTCGGCTAACTACGGGGTTATGGATTGGGTTTTGGACGAACGACGTTACTACGCAATCTACCGGATGCTCGACCTTTGGAGACTTACTCGCCTGTAGTAGAAGGAGTTAACGTGTTCTTAGGAGAAGAAAAATCAATGAGTTGGTAGGGTTAGGGATGCTCATGCAAAAAGGCAGTCCTTGACGAAGGAACCGCGCTACCTGCGGGGATACGAACACATACAAAACAAACATGTATAAAGTAAATGTACCAACAAGGCAATCAGAATAAATCTCCCAAATGGTATCCCACAAGCAAAGTGGAATATCCAGCGAGTTATCCCTGCAAAAGTCATGTGAGCCTTCACAAAAACTCGACAAAAGCGTTAGTGAAACACGATAAGCATTCAAGGCATTCAAGGCATTATTTATACATTCATACATAATTATGAACCCGTGGGCAAAAACCTAATGAAATTCATCCATCATACCTCAAACATTCAGAGTATTCAACTTCAAAGCACAAAGGTAATGGGAATAAGGGCAAACCTGATTGGAGAGATCGGTTGAAATCAAATGGCACGGCTGGATTTGCAAACCAATGTTAGGGTTTGCTTGAGCTGAAAGTGTGTGAGTCAGAATGAACCTTTCAGAGTTGCCTGGAGGTTGCTGCAGATTAATTCTCACTCTCTTTGTCTAGGTTTCTTTCCAGGTTTTGTCCCGGGTTTTGTTCCAAGGAAACCTCAGAGTGTTTTGCTTCTCTTCCTTTTTCTGTCTGTTCTCCCTCTTTTATAACCTGATTTTCATGGCTTTGTGGGCTCAAATGAGAGAGGTCCAAGTCCAAGATTTTTCTATTATATTTTATTTATTTACTTATTTATTTATTTAATTAATTTTTTTTATTTTATTATTATTATTTATTTATTTCGTTTTTTCTTTTTTTTTTCTTTTTTTTTTAAATAAAGTTTCTTGGATCTGATTCTGATTGACATGATGAAATGCAATATGAAATGTTAAATGACCTAAAAATGAATGCATGAATGAGGAGGACAAATTTTGGGGTATTACAGTTGATCTGAGACAATTGGACTTAGAATTTAGGCAACATTCCCTATGCAAAGGACTTGGCTAATGCCAACTCTCATGTAACCAAGTGCTTGTGATTTGAAACTTCATCTGATACATCATTGAAGATCGATTTGAGTTCATCTGTAACATGATCATTGGGAAGCTGTTATTTTGAACCTGTGATTTGTGCCATCTTGAAATTCATCTGCTACATGGGCAAATTTGAAGAAGATCATGAAGTTGTTAAGCTTGTATATGGCTATCTTTATTTGATGCCTTGCTCTTCAAGTTGATATTTTGTGCATTGTTTGTTGCTTGATTCTAAAGTCCAAGGGAATTTGGGTTTCTATATGATATTCTTGTCTATTGGATTGCAACCCATTGGTCAGATCTTTTCAACTCTTAACTTTTAGTTTTGTGCTTAGGATTAGTCTCTTCATCTCCTCCCCATTTTTTTAATTTCAAAATCTCTCCCTCCTTTTAAAAACTTCTTTGCTTGTGCTTATTTTCTAAACTTAGACCATATTGCAAACTAGAAACTTGGGCCTTATGCCATTGCATTTTCAAACTTCTTTTCTTAATCAAACTTGTAAATAGACTTAATTATACTTGACTTAAAATTTCCAAAAGCCAAAAATAACTAACTCATTCAAGCCAGTTTTAGGCCTTTGTGCCCTTCAAACTTAAATTTTGTTAAAAGTAATGCATCCACTTTGAAATTGATACCACGAACTACGAGGTTTTGATCCCTCATTTTTATGTTGGTACGTAGGCACAAGTCCAAAGGTCTTATCAAACACAAAAATATAATTAACAAATTCTTTTCTCATCCCCCCATTCTATTTGTTTGCAAACATCATTTATACAAAAACACATATGCACACAAGAAAGGGCTCTGTAGGAGTACCTAGGACACTTTGAGTGCTAACACCTTCCCTCTGTGTAACCAACCCCCTTACTTGTAATCTCTGGCATTTTATTAGTTTTGATTTAAAAACTTCTTATTCTTGGGTTTTGTTCATACTTTTCCCTTTTCCCTTGGAAACAATAAAAGCGCGATGGTGACTCTTGTTTTACTGAATTCTAGCTTATCCATAGCTTGATGGTCATGAATTTACCACTACAACATGATCTGTATAAACTATAATTTTAGCTTCGACCAGATAAGGTCGAAATTTATCAATAGCAAAAACAACAACGAGGAGTTCTTTCTCGGTTGTTGCATAGTTGAGTTGGGTGGTATCCAGGGCTCTACTGGCATAATAAATTACATGTAATTTTTTGTCCTTTCTTTGTCCTAGAACAGCACCAACAGCGTAATCGCTAGCATCGCACATGATTTCAAAGGGTTGGTTCCAATCTGGGGGTTGCATAATAGGTGCGGAAATCAGTGCTTGTTTCAAAAGGTTGAATGCTTCTATACATTCTTCGTCGAAAATAAAACATCGGTAAAAACTAACGTGTCCAAGAAAGCTACGGACTTCCTTAATGGTATTAGGTGGTTTGAGATTTTCTATAGCCTCTATTTTGGCTTTATCAACCTCAATTCCCTTTTCAGAGACTATGTGTCCTAATATTATTCCTTCGGTAACCATAAAGTGACACTTTTGCCAATTTAACACAAGGTTTGTTTCCACGTATCTTTCTAGAATTTTCTCAAGGTTAGCTAGACAGTCTTCAAAACTGAATCCGCATACTGAGAAATGATCCATAAAAACTTCCATAATCTCATCGAGGAAGTCTGCGAAGATTGACATCATACAGCGTTGGAAGGTGGTTGGGTCATTGCAAAGTCCGAAGGGCATTCATCTATAGGCAAACGTTCCGTAAGGGTATGTAAAGGTTGTTTTCTCTTGATCTTCAGGGTGAATGGGAATTTGGAAAAATCCTGAGTATCCATCTAAATAACAAAATTAAGAGTTTCTAGCTAGACGCTCAATCATTTTATCTATGAATGGGAGAGGAAAATGATCTTTCCTAGTTACCTTATTTACTTTTCTATAGTCGATGCATATACGCCAACCATTTTCTACGCGTTTAGTTACATGCTCGCCTTTCTCATTTTCCACAACCGTGACACCTCCTTTTTTAGGTACCACATATACAGGGCTCACCCACTTACTATCTGAAATTTGATAAATTATACCAACCTCTAGTAGTTCCAGTACTTCTTTCTTAACCACATCGCTCATTATAGAGTTTAGCCTTCGTTGATGTTCTTTGGAAGGTTTGGAGTCTTCCTCCAGCAAGATCCGGTGCATGCACACGGATGGGCTTATCCCTTTGAGATCAGATATGTTATATCCTAAAGCTGAGGGATACTTTTATAAGATATCTAAAAGTTGGTTTGTTTCATCTCTATTCAAGGTGGCGCTTACTATAATTGGGCGATTTAGTTCTTGATCTAAAAACTCATATCTTAGATTCTTGGGTAGTTCCTTAAGCTCTATATATGGTTTCTTAAGACATGGCATATGGTTCGGGGTAAGTGCTAAGAATTCATAAAGGTTGTCATCCATGTGAGGCTCCAGTCTAAATACGTCGTCTTCTCTTATGGAAGTCGAGGAATATTTCATTATCTCAGGAGGTCTTTCTTGATCTAACTCCCTTATGCATTCATCAATGATATCGATGTCATAACAAGAGTCTTCTATGACTGGTGCCATTAGGAATTTGGAAAGTATAAATCCTATCTTTTCATCACCCACTTCAAAATTTAGTTTTCCTCTTTTAACATCTAGTATGGCTCCCGCAGTTGATAAGAAGGGTCTACCAAGGAGGAACGGGATTTTGTCGTCTTCTTTAATGTCCATTACCACGAAATCTGTTGGGATATAAAGTTGTCTGATTCTAACTGGAATGTCTTCTAATATGCCTACTGGATATTTTATAAATTTATCGGCTAATTGAAAAGACATCTTAGTGGGTTGTAATTCTCCTAGGTTTAGCCTTCTACAAACTTCTAAAGGCATCAGGCTTACGCTTGCTCCCAAGTCTATGAACACTTTGTCTATAACATGATTCCCTAAAATACAAGGTATGGAAAAGCTCTCGGGATCTTTCTCCTTCTTAGCAAGTTTGTTCTCAGCAATGGAGTTGCATTCTAAAGGTTTGGGATCATCCAGCCTACGTTTGTTGGTCAAGATGCCCTTAAGGAATTTAGCATAAGATGGTATCTGGGTGATGGCTTCGGTGAAAGGGATTTCTATGTGGAGTTTCTCAATCACTTTTATAAACTTTTTATATTGGTTATCAATTTTTGTCTGTTTAAGTCTTTGCGGAAATGGAATTGGTGGTTTATAAGGAGAGGGTGGAACATAAACTGTATCTTTATCTTCTCCTTTATCCTTCACTTTCTGGTCTTTTTGTCTCTCTACTTCCTCTACTTCATCTATAGACACAACATTTTTCTTATAAGCCTTTTGTTTACTCATCACTGGTTTTACAGGTTCGTCATAGGTGGTCCCACTTCGTAGGGTAACAGCGCTAGCTTGCCCTCGGGGGTTTGGTTGAGGTTGTCCAGGAAATTGCCCTCCAGGTGTGGCCTGGGGGGCTTTTTATTTTGCTATTTGTGAGATTTGGGTTTCAAGCATCTTATTACGAGTGATCATCTAATCAACCTTAGTTCCTAGTTGTGTGATAAGTTCATTTATGTGAATATCTTGGTTTAGGAATTCCTTGTTTTGCTGAGTCTGGGCCGAAATGAAACCTTCCATGATTTTCTCTAGGTTCGGCTTTTAAGGAACGACTTGCATAGGTTGGATTTGTCTTTGAGCTTGAAAACCTGGTGGTCTTTGAGGGGTAGAGTTTTGAATAGGGTTATTGTTTTTATAAGAGAAGTTTGGGTGATTCCTCCATCCCGGGTGTAAGTGTTTGAAAACGGGTTTCCTTTGTCATAATTGACTTGGTCTGAGTTTGATTGAATTAACATATTGCATTCTGGTGCAAGATGTCCTTTGGTTCCATAGATTTCATAATCTACAACTACTGCGGCTGTAGGATTTATAGACATGTGTTCGACCTTCAGGGCTAAAGCATCCATTTTAGCTTTCATCATGTCCATACAATTGACCTCATGTATTCCTCCTTTGGTCTCCTTTTTCTCCACTAAGGCTCGTTCCGACTCCCATTGGTAATGGTTTTGTGCCATATCTTCGATGAGAGCGCAAGCTTTGGGGTAAGGTTTGTTCATCAGAGCACCACTGGCGGCAGCGTCGATGGACATCTTTGTGTTATAGTGAAGTCTATTATAGAAGGTGTGAATAATCAGCCATTGTTTTAGGCCATGGTGTGGACAAGCTCTTAGTAGTTCTTTATATCTTTCCCAAGCTTCAAAAAGTGACTCACCCTGATTTTGAGTGAATCGGGTTATTTGGTTTCGAAGGACAACGGTCTTACTTGGGGGGAATATCTTGCAAGGAACACTCTCCTGAGGTCTTCCCAAGTAGTTATTGAGTTATCCGGAAGGGAATCTAACCAAGACCGCGCTCTATCTCTGAGGGAAAACGAGAATAGTCTCAGACGATTTGCCTCGGGTGAAGCGCCATTGGTCTTGAATGTATCATCTAGTTGGATAAAAACTTTTAAATGTTGATTTGGGTTCTCTGTAGCGAGACCCGCGTATTAATTTTTTTGTACTAATTGTAATAATGAGGGTATTAATTTGAAATTATTAGCAGGAATAGTCGGGTTTACTATACTAGAACTAGGTTATTCATTAGAAGGTTGGGCATATTCCTTAAGTGGTCTTCGATTATGATCTTCGGCCATTGCTCTCCAAATTCTTTGGAGCAAACGACATGCGCGAGCGTATCGCTTCGGTTCAGATATTGGATCTTCTAAACTTCCGGTACTGCAAGTTTTTCGCATTTACCGGCTTATATGGCCTTTGTCTAGACGGTGTAATAACAGGGTATGAGAATTTGACGTAATTGGTCCCCGACAACGGCGCCAAAAAATTGATGGGTGTTATGCAATATGCTATCCGCAAGTATATGGAACACGTCAAAATAATACAAAAGATTATCATTCCCACGGATACCAAATTGTCAATCTATCGATTTCTATTGTTACAGTGCTTATCTAAGGTAGTCAAATAAGTAGGTTCAAGTATACTGAAGTGAGAATGAAAAAGTAAATAAATTCAGATAAAATGCAGGCTCAGATGTAACTCACATCAGTTAGGAAATACTCCAATTATTTCTAAACAGATCTACTTATGGGGCAATATTTTCTACTTAGAGAAGAATCAATTTAATAGGAACTGTCGCTTTCGCGTATTCAGAATCAAGTTTACTCTCTAATTAATGCCCTCAATTATACAGATGAAGGGTGTTTGTCACGTTAAAGTAGTAAACCTATTTTTAAGAAATTAAATCCTTGACTTAGTTAAAAAGTGATTTTGATTTGGAAAGTTTAACTTAAAAGGGATCCATGACTTTCGCTCAAGGATCCGGATTTTAAACCTACAAACGCGTCCGAAAATAGTTTCAAAATCATTTTCTAATAGTGTTAAGAATTCCCAATTAACCGGGCAAAGTGCTTTCGCTACATTTGACCAGTTAAAACTAACCAAGTTTATCTTTAAGAGTTGGACGACTTTCGATCTTCCCCAACTATACTTCGGCTATACTTTCGTAGCTACCGAACAAAATAAGCACTGAAAACTTGTGTCAAAATCAAAACAGCTCCTAAAGCATTTCTACCAATACAAATAATGGAGTATCATCTTAATGATGATCCTTACATCCTAACCTTTAAAGATTTATCCAGACATGAAAATAAGTAACAACATAGTAGAATAAATCATATTTAAAAAGGGCGAGTAAATAAAATGTGCAAGTTAAATAAGCGAGTATGTAAAAGCGAGACAGGCAAATAAATAAAGTAAAGCATGCAAGAAATATAAAACGTAAATGAGAATAACTTGAATAAGAAACCTGCTCCAAATAGGAGACTTTAATCTAGTACACTTGAAAAGAAAACTTGACTGGAAAGTAAAATGGCGGCAAGATAGTTTGTACAGTGCTCCAACCTAACTACAACTCAAGTGCGATAACCCCCCGGTGTGAAGGATTATCTCTTTTACAATGGTGAACTTTAGGCTTAGTGTTATGAACTAAGTTGGATACCTTTTCGTGAAGTGAAAACGCCTATTTATAGAAGTTCTAAAAAGCTAGCCAAAGACAAATGTCCTCCAACTTCCCTTAGTGGTCGTGCCAACAAAGGTGGCGCCTGCCATCCCCACCAAGGCACCCGACGTGTGTACAACAGGGAAAGATCATGAGAAACGTGGCAGTTACCACCGGTTGACAGCTTACACGTCATGGCACCCTCCTTGGCGGTCGCCATGTTGGACGCCATGTGAACAAATTTCTACAAAAACTTCGATTTCTTCCTCGTTTGGCTTCATTTCTTCATAAAAGGCTCATGTACGACAAAATATCTGAAAATAGGACAAAACGAAAACATAACATAAGAAAATGACAATAAAAACCTAATAAGCATGTGAAATCCGAGTCAAATACGCAGTATGTTTTAGTGTTATCACCTGTTCTCATACTGTTGTTGATATTGCTTAAAGGAAATCGATTGCTCTTAAAAAGTAACTGCTTTTATTTTTTAAGAAAACAAGATTTTTATTTTTAAAATTCAATTTCAAAATGATCATTATAAAACTAAATTCTGTTTAGCTTAAATAAACAAGAGTAGAAACAATTGGATAAAAAGCTCAACTTTATTTAATAGAATGGTAGTCTGTAAATGACAAGACTCCATAGATCTTTACAAAAGTTTGAAAATGGCTACATTGAATACAATGTTCACTAATCCTTCTACCGACTTTAATATCCACTGTGCTCTTTGCTTTGGTTGAAGATGAATCAGAACCAAACTTCGTGCTCAAGAATGTCTTCAAGACTGAAGATCAACAGGATGCAGTTACTTGCCATAGTCCCTAATTTTTGCATAAATTTCCCCAAGGTTGGGTACTCAATTTATCGGGATAAATTTTTCTGTTTTATGTCTCTAACTTTTTCCTGGATCACCCTTTCGGGTTTTCAACTCACCGAGACGCTCATTTTTGCCTAAGCCGCCCTTTCGGGTTTTCAACTTAGCGAGTTGTTCTTTTCTTTTTAGGGGAAGTATTTCTTGACTGCATCGGCATTCACAGGACGCGTGAACTCTTCACCATCCATAGTTGTAAGAATCAAAGCACCGCCTGAAAAGGCTCTCTTAAAAACATATGGGCCTTCATAATTAGGAGTCTATTTTCCCCTAGAATCTGGTTTAAAGGACAAAATCTTCTTGAGCACAAGGTCACCTTCTCTAAAGACACGAGGCCTGACCTTCTTATCAAATTCTTTCTTCATTCTGTGTTGATATAACTAACCATGGCACATGGCAGTCAACCTCTTTTCTTCAATCAAATTTAGTTGATCATATTTGGTCTAACACCATTCATCTTCTGCCAACTTGGCTTCCATCATCACACGCAATAATGGGATTTCAACCTCTACTGGGAGGACAACTTCCATGCCATAGACAAGAGAGAAAGGAGTTGCCCCTGTTGAAGTGTGAATGGATGTACGGTACCCATGCAAAGCAAATGGGAGCATCTCATTCCAATCCTTGTATGTTACGACCATCTTCTGAATGATCTTCTTAATATTCTTATTTGCACCTTTAACAACCCCATTCATCTTAGGTCTGTAGGGAGAAGAATTATGATATGCAATTTTGAAGTCTTTTCAAAGAGCTTCCACCATGTTATTATTCAAGTTCGATCCATTATTAGTAATGATCTTGCTTGGCACACCATACCAGCATATAATTTGATTCTTGATAAACCTCATAACAACTTGATGGGTTACATTTGCATATGATGTCGCTTCAACCCACTTTGTGAAGTAGTCAATAGCCACCAAAACGAAACGATGTATGTTCAAAGCTTTGGGCTCAATCATGCCAATCATATCAATTCCCCATATGGAGAAGGGACATGGGGAGGAAATAACATTCAACAATATCGGTGGAACATGAATCTTATCTACATAAATTTGACACTTATGGCATTTCTTCACAAATTTGCAACAGTCAGATTCCATTGTCAGCCAATAGTAACCTGCCCTCAACATCTTCTTAGCCATAGCATGCCCATTGGAATGAGTACCAAAGGAACCTTCAGGGACTTCAGTTATCAACAGGTATGCTTCGTGTCTATACACGCATTTGAGCAAAACCATATTGAAGTTTCTCTTGTAAAGTACATCACCATTCAGGTAGAAGTTGCCAGCTAATCTCCTCGAAGTCTTCTTATCTTTCAAAGATTCTCCAGGAGGGTACATCTAACTTTGGAGAAAACACTTGATATCAAAATACCACGGCTTTATTTATCTCTTCAACAGCAAACACATGAGCTGGCCTATCAAGATGCATCACAGTCAAATTGGGAACTTTATTCCAGAACTTCACTATAATTATTGAAGCCAACGTTGCAAGAGCATCTGCCATCCGGTTTTCATCTCGAGGGATATGATGAAACTCAACCTTTGTAAAGAAAGTTGAAATCCTCCTTGCATAATCTCTATATGGTATCAAACCTAGTTGATTCGTCTCCCACTCACCTTTGATCTGATTCACAACCAAAGCTGAATCTTCATAGACATCAAGATACTTGATTCTGAGATCAATGGCCTCTTCAAGCCCCATAATGCAAGCTTCATACTCGGCCATACTCTTTGTACACTTGAAAGTCAGTCTAGCTGTAAACAGAAAATGAGTACCTTAAGGAGTAATGATTACTGCCCCAATGCCATTACCATACTGGTTAACAGCTCCATCAAATACCATGCCCCAACGGGAACCAGGTTCTGGCCCTTCTTCAAGCAATGGTTCATCACAATCTTTCATCTTCAAGTACAAGATCTCTTCATCAGGAAAATCGTATTGTACTGACTGGTAATCTTCAATTGGTTGGTGAGCCAAATGTTCAGCCAAGACACTACCTTTAACTACTTTTTGAGATCGGTATTCAATATTATACTCTGACAACAACATCTGCCGACGGGAGATCCTCCCAGTTAAAGCAGGCTTCTCAAAAATGTACTTGATTGGATCCATTTTGGATATCAACCAAGCGGTGTGATTCAACATATACTGATGCAGACGCTTAGCATCCCACGCCAATGCATAACAAGTCTTTTCCAGCATAGACTACCGAGTCTCACAGTCGGTGAATTTCCTACTGAGGTAGTAAATAGCATATTCTTTCTTTCTAGTTTTGTCTTGCTGACCAAGAACACAACCCATACTTTCTTCAAGCACAGTCAAATACATGATCAATGGTCTTCCTTCAACAAGAGGAGATCGAATCGGAGGCTTAAGCAGATACTCTTTGATATTGTCAAAAGCTTTCTGGAAATCCTCGGTCCAATCACAAGACTGGTCTTTCCGAAGAAGCTTGAATATAGGCTCACATGTGGCAGTCATATGCGATATGAATCTTGAAATATAGTTCAAGTGGCCGAGAAAACCTCTGACTTGCTCTCAATTTAGGGCGCATGCATCTTTTGTATTGCTTTGACCTTGGCAGGATCAACTTCAATACCCTTCTCACTTACAATAAAGCCCAACAAATTACCAGAACAAACACCAAATGTACACTTATAGGGATTCAAGCGGAGTTTGTACTTACTCAAACGGTGGAATAACTTCAATAAATGCTCAACATGTTCTTCTTCATCACTGGATTTAGCAATCATATCATCAACATAGACTTTGATCTCTTTATGCATCATATCATGAAAAAGAATGGCCATTGCTCTCTGGTACGTTGCACCTGCATTATTTAAACCGAAAGGCATCACTTATTACAGAATGTTCCCCAGGGTGTAATGAATGTGGTCTTCTCCATATCCTCGGGTGCCATTTTGATCTTATTATAACCGGAAAATCCATTCATAAACGAAAAGACTTTGAATTTAGTTGTATTGTCTACCAACATATCAATGTGTGGCAGAGGGAAATCATCTTTCGGACTAGCTTTATTCAAATCTCTATAATCAACACACATACAGACTTTTCCATCTTTCTTCGAAACTGACACAATATTGGCCACCCACCGCGGATACTCAGCAGTAAGAAGGAAACCAACATCAATCTGCTTTTGCACTTCTTCTTTGATCTTCACTGCCATATCATGATGAGTTCTCCTCAACTTCTGCTTGAATGGCGGGCATTCTGGCTTCAACGGCAATCTATACTCCACAATCTCAAAATCCAAACCAGGCATGTCTTGATAGGACCAATCGAACACATCTGAATACTCTCGAAGAAGATCAATCAACCCCTTCTTAACCTCTGGACACAGTTGAGACCCAATCTTGACTTCTTTCACATCATCTTCGGAGCCCAAGTTAACTAACCCAATCTGCTCTTCGAATGGCTGAATGGCTTTTTCCTCGTGCTCAAGTAGACGAGACAATTCATCAGAGACTTCTTCATCACTTTCTTCCTCAGCCTCAAACATAAGGAATTCAAAGTTTGGAGAAGGAGTAGGATCATTGTATTCAATGGGTTTAAAAACCAACCTGCATAATGATTTGATATTTTGATTTTAGAGAAGTGAATCATAACCAAATATTATGCAGATGGACAATTATTATTTATTCAATCATGTTTTTTGTGATTACCATTTTCAGAAAAGCAAAAAGTAAAATAAAAACATCATAGATGTGGATGAATAAAATTGCATTTTATTGATGATTAATTTGAAAAATGTCCAACAATTTTCACTTCTCCCTTAGGCATAGGAGAAGGATTTTTCTAAAAATGATAAAAAGAAATTACTTAGAGCGATGGACAATAACAGGAACATCAACACCGATCCAATTGTTGCAAGCCTTTCCATGCGTCACAAAATTGGCGCAAACTTCATCTTCATCACCCTCGATTAACGCAACCGGGTGTTGTTCATTATCATGGATGAACCCTCCGCTACGGAAACTAGGTTGCATATCTTTAGCTTTGACATAAGACGGCCCTCGTTGGGATCCCAAACCGGCTCGATTCTTGTTCTCGGCAACCTCTACCATACGGCCTCACTGATCTGAACCGCCATCTTCAATAATCTTCTGAGCATCTTTGAAATAGGACATGTGTGCCCCAGTTTTCTTCACCTTAGGAATAGATAGAGCTTGGAACGGAGTTCCAATCTCATCCTCAGCTTCCACATACGAAAAAGACGATATGTGCCTTACTAACAGCGCTTTCTCTCCACCAACAATGACAAGCTTACCATTCTTCACAAATTTTAACTTCTGGTGCAGAGTGGATTTCACAGCTCTAGCCTCATGTATCCATGGCCTTCCCAACAAGTAGCTATAGGCCGGGTGGATGTCCATTACTTGGAAAGTAATCTGGAAATAACTCGGACATATCTTCACTAGAAGGTCCACTTCTCCTATAACAGTCTTACGAGAACCATCAAAAGCTTTGACAATCACGCCATTGTACTTCATAGGGGCGCCTTGATACGTTAACCTTGACAAAGTTGACTTGGGGAGTACATTCAACGAAGAACCGGTATCAACCAATACATTTGACAGTGCATCTTCCTTGCAATTCATCGATATATGTAATGCCAGATTGTGATTTCTACCTTTCTCGGGAAGTTCTTCATCACAGAAACTCAAGTTGTTATAGGAAGTAATGTTATCCATAATATGGTTAAATTGATCCACAATTATATCATGCTCTACGTAGGCTTACTCCAACATTCTTTGTAGTGCTTCTCTATGCGCTTCCGAATTCATGAGCAGAGAAAACACTGGAATTTTTGACGGAGTCTGGAGCAACTGCTCCACCATATTAAATTCACTTTTCTTTATCAATCTTAGTACCTCATCATCATCACTAGGCTTCAAATTGCTGGATTCACCAGACTGACACTTTGGAGCACTAACCGGATTCACTACGGGTACATCGACCTTCTTACCAACAGACACATCTTCTATCACCTCTTTTGGAAAGACAGGTCCAAATACACGACCGCTACGGGTCACCTTTATTATATCGGTAAGGTTCACAACAGAATTGGTCGTAGGCAACGGGACCTCCTGGCCATTCTCCACCATCGGTGCATTATATTGGTGCATAATAGCTTTATCGGATGCATACGGGACGGGGCCCGCTAACCGTATTACTAACGGCGATATCGATCTATTGACGTTGTTACTGCTGCTGCTATCAAACCGAATCACTACCCGCTCTGGGGTCTTAAACACTGGAACAATAACATTCACATCATCCATATCCCTTGACTGTTGAATCTGGATTATATTCTCATCCATCAACTTCTGGATCTCTCTCTTGACGATTAAACACCCATCGGGGTTTACACTGCAAATTGCATAACCGTTATGGTCATGCTCACAATCACTGATGGTACACAGAGTCTTATGCATCTCCACCAAGGATCGACGAATACGTCGCACATTGAATACTCTGAAACTTCCTTGACACTCATCTACCATATTGACAGAGGAATTACCATGAGCGGGCAACATATTGGCTTTCACATTCGGCGGGCGGTCCTCAAAGGACATCATCCCACTCTTCAATAACTTTTGGACTTCATACCTCAACGGATAACAGTTTTTAATATCGTGGTCGGGATCTCCTTGATGAAAGGCACAACGGAGTTCTGGCTTATACCACCATGGAAGTGGTTCTAGCATTTGTGGCGGATTTCTTGGTTGGAGTGGGTTCTTGAGAACCAAAGATGTATAAAGTTCGACATATGACATAGGAATAGGGTCAAATGAGACCTTCTTCCTCTCGAAATTATGTTGTTGTTGATTATTATTGGTGTTGTTGTTGTAGTTGTTTGTTTTTTGTTGTGGCTGTTGTTGATGTTGTTGTTGAATTGGTACTGATTGATTATTTGAAAATACTGGAATAACAGATGAAACTTGATGTTGATGTTGACGTGGTTGCGGATTTATTTTGACATGAGGCCTCCTCTACCTCCCCATAGATAGTGCATTGGTTTCACCTTCCTTCTATCTGGCGAAACTGCTCCCATACTTCTTGATTGATGATACCTCTTCCTTAGACAAATGTCCCTCACGGGCACCTTCTTCTAACCTCATCCCCATGTTTACCATTTCGGTAAAATAACTGGGGGCACTAGCAATCATGTGTTCATAATAAAACGAACTCAGGGTCTTAAGGAAAATCTTGGTCATCTTTTTCTCTTTCAACGGAGGATTGATCTGAGCAGCAAGCTCTCTTCACCTCTGGGCATACTCTTTAAATATCTTTTTATCCTTCTGAGACATGGACCTTATTTGGTCTCTACCAGGTGCCATGTCCATGTTGTACTTGTACTGCTTCACAAAAGCTTCACCCAAATTATTGAATGTGTAAACACTTGCACTATCTAGCCCCATGTACCACCTCAGAGTGGCACTAGTCAGACTGTCTTGGAAATAATGAATCAATAACTGATCATTATCAGTTTGAGTTGATATTTTCCTGGCGTACATAACAAGGTGGATAAGTAGACAAGTATTTCCCTTATACTTTTCAAAGTCAGGGACTTTGAACTTCATTGGGATCTTGACATTGGGAACCAAACAGAGTTCAACGAAACTCTTATCGAACAAGTCCTTACCTCTTAGAGTCTTCAATTCTTTTCCCAACTCAAGGAACTGATCCTTCATCTCGTCCATCTTCTCATAAACATCAGGGCCCTCAGACGGCTCGGAATGGTAGATGGTGTCCTCGACACGAGGTAGAGTGTGAACAACTGGAGGCGGAACAGACATGACCGGGCTAGATGCCGGCATAGAAGCAAAGGTAGGCGCAAACCCTTCAGGCACAAAGTTCGGTGGTATTCCTCACGGGAATCCGGCAGACATAATCGTAGCAAACTGAGTGGAAGGTGTAAGACCCTAATTTTGACCCTAAGATCCCTCATGGCATCATATCGTTGCTCTTTGCATCTTGCCTCAAGGATCATAGCATCTTAGCTCCTTAACCCTAGGGTGGGACTTGTGTGAGTGGTTTGAGACCACCAAGCATGCTTGAATTGTATATTATTGCTTCTCTTATTTTGTTTACTAACCAAAAGCACAAAAATATGTCACTAACTTTGTTTGTTTTGAAGCTCAAGCAAGCATGTGATACAAGGCTCTTAGGAGGCCCCTATGCTCATTGATGTGGCCAGATGAAGTTGAAAGCAAGCATGAAAATGGTTCCCAAAGCTCTAAATCATCATATATGCCTCCCAAGTATCTCAATTTGTCAATTTGATCAAGATAAACCAAAGGGCTTGAGGATTGTTTCCCAAGGAAACCCTAATTCATTTGTGCATTGATTATGCCTTGCTCATGAAGCAACCTCAACCTATGATCAAATACAATCAAGTAAAGTTCTTTAATTCATCATTTTATGCATATATGTGCCTATGTGAGTGTCCTTAATCTTTAATTCATCGAGATTTGAAGTTTGGACTTGGGAAGTTGATCAGTCAATTCATCTAACTATTTTGAAATCCACTGAGACCTAACTTTTGATGTGTTTGTCAAATGAAGATGACCCTAATATGAAAAATGTTCTTAAGAACCATATGAAAAACTTTCATGTTCATAAAAATTTCATTTGAAGCTTGGAAGGTCATCATTCAGTTCAAAACCTTATAGGTCATTTTGACTAAAACCCTAATTTTGGGTCAACTTCCCAAGGCCCTAACTCCTTCATTTTTTATTATTTTGAGGTGGTATCAAATGCATTGGAAATTTTAAGATGTCTAATTCAATTTTTATGTTGGACAAAATTTCATAATCCAAAAATAAACACATGTGATAATACAAAACATTATAGGTCACTTTGGACCAAAGTCATTGAAATGTGAAAAAAGTCCAACTTCAAGTGCCCATAACTTTCTCATCAAAAATCCAAATGATGCAAAATTTAAGTCCAAATTGATTTTCTTGAAAATATATACAACTTTTATATTAAAGGTTTTGTCATTTGAGGCTTGAATCATTGAAACAGAAGGGCTTGAAGTTGGTCCATTTTGGCAACATTCTCATGCACATGTTTTGCACCTTAAACTTCATGGCCTGTTTTCATAAATTTCCCAACTCCAAATGGATTTTTGTTCAACATAACATTTGTTCCTCATCTCAAGACCTTTCCAACCATTACCCACATGGCTATGTTTCAATTTGGCAAGTGGCATTTTCGAAGAGGTGAAGATTTGTGTTCATTTATGCATAACATGATTAAATTGCTTGCACACCACATTGCCTTGCCATGTACACGTCCAATTTCATTTGTTTCATCATCAGCATGCAAAACCAATTGAGATTGGCCCTCACATGCACCTGTACAGGCCCATGCATGGAGGACCCAAGCTCATGCACACATGAGAATTTCATTGCTTGCATCATGCTTGGTTATAAATAGAAGGCTCCATTCTCTTCAAAAACAAACCTCAACGCGCCTGAATTGCTGCAAAAGTAAAATCCTAACCTCCATTAAAAGGAATTTTGCTTTTCTCTTTCAATTTTCAAGTTCAATTTTCAACTTCATTGGTTGATCATTGACCTTCAATTCCTAGACCTTGCTTCCTTGCCATCTCAAGAACAAGCTGCATCAAAGAATTGGAGAAGATTAAGTGTTTGAAAGCTGCTCTTCAAAGGTTTTTCCTCAAACTGTTTTGATTCGAAACTCCTTGGATATTGATCATTTCTTGTGTTTGTTGATACCTCTGAAGTCCTCATGTGAGAGGCAATTGATTGGTGCATTTAATTTCATGAATTGAGCAAGTTCAGTATGAACACCATAAATTTCTATCTCAGATTTCTCTCTCTATAGAGATCTTGAGTGGAAACCAATGGCACAGGGGTGATGTACATCACCCCAGCTTTCTAAAGATATATAGATCGTGCATTTTGGTGAAGTTTTTAAAACCTGCAAATCTTGGCCGGAACTGTGAATCTCGCCGGAGAAGACGGTGGTGTACACCACCGTCCCCATGTGGATGAGCTCTGGACCATTGGATATTGTTTCCAAATTTAATCCCAACCTTTGAATGTTATGACATTCAATAATGCCATGTGTGATGCTGTTGACTCAAGTACACCATGCGCGCGCGTTTCCCTGCCCTCAAATGCGCCACGTCAATTAATGAATCCAGATCTGACGCCTCTGGATTTTTGGCATTTTTAATTTCTGATTTTATTTTCTTTTATTTCAATTATTTTCAAAAATTCATAACTTCTTCGTTTTTAATCCAAAAAATATGGGACTAATTGCATTATTTCCCTTTTAAGTTCTAGTTTCTAAAAATGATTTGTAATATTTTTTATGAGTCCATTTAACATTTTTTTTTAATTTTCTCTTTTTTGGTTGTTTTTAATTCATTTAAAATGCTTTCCAATTTTCAAAAATGCCAAAAATATTTTCTTAACATCTTTGAATGATGATGAATCTATGAAAAATATTCTCATCAATTTCTTAATTGATTTGAGATTAATTGAGATTTTAGTTCAATTATGTTATTTTTCTTCATTTTTAATTGTTTAAAATTAGTTTCTGTTTTCAAAAAATGATGAAATTTTTTGTCAAACCTTGTTTGACCATGTTGAACTTAGGATGATCCATTTGGACTTTTCTAAGTTGATTTGAAATGGATTTGAAGTTTGACCTTTAGTTGTTTATTTTAATTCAAGTATTATTTTAATTCCAAAAAATACCAAAAATATTTTTATTGTTTCTTGACTTCTAAACTTCATCTCGCTTCTGTTTACCATTGATTGATGTTGATTCCATTCATGTTTTATCAATGTGTTTTGCTTATGCTATTTTGAATTTCAATTATGCACATTCCATTTTTTCTTCTTCTTCTTCTTATTTTTTCTTTTTGACCAATGAGTTAAAGATTGGTGGTTGACCTTGACATATGAGGGGATTAACCTTCCTTGATTCAAATCAAATTCGTCTTGATCAAAGATCAAGTGAATTGCTTTGCATTAAGGATAGGTTGCTTCTTAGTCAAGCAAAAAACCTAAATCAATACAAGGTCATTTCTCACTTTTCTTTTGGCATGGCAAGTTGTAGGAGCTTGGCTTACTAGTCATGGTCTCTAACTTGTGTTTGTTGCCTATAGTTTTATTGACCGGCCTCAGATAGGTTTGACTACTACATTAGTCCACTTACGATTGCTTAACATAGCGCTAAATTGCCTTATGGCACACTAACACTAACTACTAATGACTAACTTTTAATTCAAGCATTTAATTCTTGCAATTTACTTTAATGAAATTTAATTTCTTGCTCATTAATTCATTTGTCTTTGCCCTTTGCTCACTTGAGCTCATGTTTATGTTTATGCAATTTTCCTTTTGCTCATTTGAGCATATTATTGTGTATATACTATTGTCTTGTGCTTGTTGTGTTTTGTTTGTGTGAACTCAATACAAATGGAAAAAGGACTTAGATTTAGGAGCTTACCTATGCTAATGGAGTTTGAAGAGCAACTAGGCCTCATGCCTTTAGAATGCTAAAATTGTCAAAGAGCAACTAGGTCTCATGCCTTTAGAATGCTTAATCTTGAAGATAACATTGAAAGGACCCCTAATTCTAAACTCATTCTTGTCCATTCTTTATTTGTATTGTGGAACTTTTTTATTTGTGTTTTCTTGTGTTCTAGGGATCCTAACTTGAGCCAATTAGAAGAACCATTGTCATGGACCATTCAGGATAAGAGATACAAAAGCCAATTGGGAGATTCCTAGGAGCTTGATTGATTGTTTGCTTGATTGCTTGAGTTATTTGCTTATTGCTTGCTAAATCCAAAGGAATGGAGCAACTTGGATCATCTTTATGATGTCAAGAATGGAACTCCAATGTGGTTTTATTTCTCTTCCTTCATCTTTGCATGTTTAGGACCTAGCCATTCTATTCTTCTCTCCACTCTAACCCAAGCCAAACTTTTGTGCAAACATTAACATTGTTTTCAAAATTAGAAACCTAAGCACTATGCTTTTGATTTTTTCAAACTCTTTTCATAACACTTATTTTGAATTGAATCTTAAGTCAACTTTGATCTTCTTTTGTGAATACTTTTCATTTGTAAATACAACTCACTCAATTGTTTTGTGGTTTCAATGGCCACTTTTGTCAAAGCTTTTCATATACATTATCTATTAGGTTTGAGTTATCCTAGAGGTTGATATAATACTCACCTGTATCCTTAGTGATGGACTATAAGACTTCCATGCTTATTATAGGGTTAACCCCTCACTAGCATGTTGAAGCTCTCCTCACATGGTGGATTTGTGGTTTTAGGTTGAGTTTTCTCCCTTTGATAACAAAAGACCTTAAGGCTTTTGACCAATCAATTCACCAACTTCTTTTGAGACTTTTACCCCGAACTACGAGGTTTTGATCCTATTCTTTTTTAAGATGGTACGTAGGCAATGGGTTATTCCATTAAAACACAAAATTGTAAATAACTTGTATATTCTCTTCTCATCTCCCCAATCATTTTTGCACAAATATTTTACAAATACCAACCTACCTTACAATATTTGTGAAAAGGGCTCCCTTAGAGTACTAAGGATGTTTTGGGTGCTTAAAACTTTCCCATTGCATAACCAGTCCCCTTACCCAGATCTCTGACATTTTTATTAGTTTTTAATTTGATAAAAATTCTCGGTTTTTATTCGCTTTTTAACCTTTCCTTTGGATAAATAGAAGTGCGATGGCGACTCGAATTGTATGATTTACTTTTGATTTAGTCAATAAATCTAAAGGTAACGAATACCCCGCTACAAAAGGCATAGTCGAGGTAGCAACCTCTAAAATGATAGTCCTCTGAGGAGGAGGAGTTACAGGCGTTGGAGAAGACTGATTCTGAGTAGCTAGAATAGACTCCATCATGGCGGTCAAACGAGCAATCTCGTCCTTTAACTCTCGGTTCTCTTGTTCCAAATGTTCCATTATTCTCGGTTGATTGGCACGAGTGTGGTATCGGTGAGTTAGCTTGGCTGAAGCACAGAAGAATAACCAATAAGACATCTGGCAGAAGAAAACATGTTATGCAAATGATGCATGAAATGCAATGTTTTGATTGTTTTTTATTTTCAAGGAACATGCTATTTTATTTGCAAGTATACAATAATAATAACAATTTGATTGATCATAAAAAATCTCTTTTATTCTAATAATTTTGGAAGGATTACACTGAGTACAATTTCAAAAACCAAAATACAAGCACAAGAGAAAAGGAAATTAATCATCCTAAGGATCCCCTAGCAACAGTGTCAGATGATCTAGCTGCAAGCGCGTACTTCCTTCGGATGCGTCGAATCTCATACTCAAAAGAAGTCTTCATCTGAGACTTCTCGAGGACAAGCTGATCAACAATCTTCGTCCAAGCACCGGAAGGCTGAGGCATACTAGAGGATGATGGATCCTCTGGCTCTTTCTGTCTCTTCACTGCTCGGTCTTCAAGAAGTTCAATAAGTGTGTCTTTGTCCTTAGACTCGGGCTGCAACTCCTCATGCTTTCGGCTCAAAGCATGGAATCGCTCTTCCCATATATCCTTCTCTTGCTTCATCTTTGCGAGTGCGTCTTCCAACTCCTCTATATCTTGCTTAGGGAGAGTTAATGGCTCAACCACAACCATATACATAGGTCTCTCACAAGCATATGGAATCTTCAACTCCAAAGCTTTTTTCTTCACCCAAAGAGTGTAAGCTTCCAAAGCTACACAGTTGCACGGACCAAGCTCGGGTCTTCCTTTCCTATGCACATTATGCCAAACATGCACCATCTTCTGCTTCAAATGTTAGGGATCTTTACCATCTTGATAGAAAATACCTTCTAACTGAATGTTATTAGGTTTGTCTCTTAAGGGGAACCCAAGTTGACGACGAGCCAAAGCAGGGTTGTAGTTGATTCCTCCTTGTGTACCAATGAGAGGCACATTAGAGAATTCACCACAGCTATCAATAATATCCAATCTACTCAACAAAGAATCATACTAAACTATATCATCATTAGTGAGAGGCAAAAGTCTCTGAGACCACCGTAGACATTGTTTGTTCTCCACAAAAGCAGGCGTCTGAGGCAGGTACGAAATAAACCACTTGTACAGAAGAGGAACACATCACACAATAGTTCCACCACCTTTAGAATTCCTCAAATGCAATGAGAAGTACATATCACCCAACAAAGTAGGCACATGATTCCCAATCAAGAAGATTCTAATGGCGTTAACATCAACAAAACCGTCAATGTTAGGGAACAAAGCTAAACCATAGATGAGCAACATAAAGATAGCTTCAAAAGCATCCATACTACCGGCTTGAGTAAAAGCAGTAGCTTTCCCAATGAGAAACTCAGAAGTCAACCCAAATGTTCCTCCTTTCTTCACCTAATGAGCCTTAATCTCATACATCTTCAGATGAAGAGCTTCATCTATAATATGAGATATGGGAATCTCCTCCAATCCACTAAAAGGCACTTTGTCAGAAACGGGTATTCCCAAGAGATGGGCATACTCCTCTAACATAGGCATAAGTTGATAATCGGGAAAAGTGAAGCAACGATAGAGAGGGTCATAAAACTAAACCAACACACTCAAGAGTCCTTCAACCATATCAGCAGATAACACAGACAAAAGCTTCCCATGACATTGCTTGAAGTCCAAGGGATCTAGTACAAAAGATGATAGCTTCCTTATCTCTTTCAATCAGGACATCTAAAACTGTACTTCTTAGTGTTCCTTCGTCCATAATCCATGGTATGAAAATATTTGTAACCAAAACCTTAGTTCCTTGAAGTTATTTTTCGAGTGATGAATGTCATGATGTGCATGAATGCATGAATGCAATAATCACAAATAAGGGACCACACACAAGGCAAACAAACAAAGCTCAAGGGATGAATCAAGTCATTGTCAAGATCAATCATCCATTTTGGTGGATGATGGTTTTCACCTTATCAACAATTAAGTTCCATTGATATTAACAATACTTGATTGGGTCAACCAAGAATCAAGGGTTTGTCATGAGTCACGATCATGGAGTCGGGTTAAGAACCATCCCAAAGGAGTGTACTAAGGATAAACATGTAGATCATGTTCTAAAAAGTTCCCAGAGTCTTAATTCCATCTATCGGATATTACAGGTTAGGATGACTGACTCATCAACCCATAATATTCTCAAGAGAAACTCGTCTGAATGTAGTATCGCGTAATAACTGTTATCAAGTCTGCACTTGAACAGTCTCTGCACTACGTCCTAAATAGGCCAAGTTAGGTTAAATGTCCTACGGTCCTCAGCTTCTCGGACCCCAAATCAGAGAAAGTAATGTCTAACCACAAGTAACTTGTGTGACATCAATAACTCCAAAAGGGTCTCCACTAAGTAGATGAGTCTCAGACTAACTTGTTAAGGACTACTCCACATAAGTCGAACATGATTATACCATCCTCTTATCTTAATTGCAAGCAGATCACCAAGCATAACAAGCAGATAATATCACACAAAACAAATACACAAACATCAAATACACAATTATATACACATAAAAAAGTAGGCTAAACCCACTGAGGACTACTCCCCAGCAGAGTCGCCACTTAATTTCTGTAACGGTAAATTCATGACCATTAAGTTATGGATAAACTTAACGTCAATAAAACTAGAGTCACCACCGCGCTTTTATTGTTTCCAAAGGAAAAGGGAAAAGTACGAACAAAACCCAAAGATAATAAGTTTTCAAATCAAAACTAATAAAATGCCAGAGATTACAAGTAAGGGGGTTGATTACACAGAGGGAAGGTGTTAGCATCCAAAGTGTCCTAGATACTCCTAGGGAGCCCTTTTTATGTATGTATGTGTTTTGGTATAAAATGATATTTGCAATAAATAAAGTGTGGGGATGAGAAAAGAATTCACTAATTATATTTTTGTGTTTGACAAGACCTTCGGACTTATGCCTACGTACCAACATAAAAATGAGGGATCAAAATCTCGTAGTTCGTGGTAACAATTTCAAAATGAGGGGATTTGCTTTTAACAAAAGTTTAAGTTTTAAAAGAGGCACAAAAGGCCTAAAAGAGTTTGCATGAGTGTTAGTTCTTTTTGTCTTTTGAAATTTTAAGTCAATATGGTTAGATTATTTACAAGTTTGATTTTAAAAAAAAGATTTGGCATAAGGCCAAAGTTTTTATTTTGCAATAAGATCTAAGTTTGAAATCACAAACAAAGAAGGTTTTTGAAAAGAGGGAGAGATTTGAAATTTAAGAAGTGGGATAAGATGAAGAGACTAATCCTAAGCAAAAAATTTAAAAGTTAAGAGTTGAAAAGATCTGACCAATGGGATGCAATCCAATAGACAAGAATTTCATATAGAAACCCACTTTTCCTTTGGACTTCAGAATCAAGCAAATACTAATAAACAAGCATGATGAAGAACAAGGCATCAAATAAATATATCCACATCCAATCTAGAAACTTCATAGTCTTCTTCATAATCTTCCCCATGTATTAGATGACATACTCCTTGAATGGTTCAGAATAAGGCATTAGACACAGGTTCAAAGTTTCATTTGCATCAAGACCATGTAGCAGATGAACTCATGTGTATCTCAACACTTGCATCAGATGAGAATTCAAATCACAAGAACTTGGTTTCAGAATTTTGGCATTGGCCAAGTCCTTTTGCATAGGGAATGTTGCCTAATTCTAAGTCCAAAGCTCATATCAAATCCAACAATCCACACAAACATTTTTTTAAGGTTTTTGTTGTTTATTAAGTATTTTAAGGTCCTAAGACCATAAACACAAACAATATACACAAACAAATATATACAATCACAATATATGGCTCAAGTAAGCAAAGTGAAAATGGCATAAACGTAAACAAGTTAAATGATATGTAAAATGGCAAATGGAATCGTAAATGACTTGAATCTAAATTACATAAAGTAAATGACTTGAAATTAAAAGCAATAATAATAAAAGTTAGTCAAATGCTAGTTGATTAGAAGTTAGTGGAGTTTTGCTTTTCAATTGTTTTAAGTCATTCTTTGGAGAACACTCAACCCTCTATTCACAAGCATGGATCCTTGAACCAAGACATCTTCCAAAAGAAGGAAAAAAGGTCAAGTTTCCATACAATACCATGAAAGTGGGGAGACTTACAATCTCACTTACTAGAATGCTATGCCTTTTGGGTCAAAATTTAGCGTTATGTTAAGCAATCGTAATTGGACTTATGTAGAAGTCACAACTATCTGAGGTCGGGTAATAGAAATTTTGGTGTTAATGCATGTTAGAGATATGGTATAATGAACTATACTCCTAAAACATACCACACACAAAAAGAAAATCATCAAAGGATGGACCTAATCTCATTCATACTTGTATTGGTTCATCTAACATAAAATTATTGATGAACCAATTAGCCTTAGGATATTGAGACTTCATTGGTCAATGAGTAGGATGGGATAGAATGAGATTCAAGATGAAGAGGGAGAGGAAATGAGACAAACACGAATTGGTCATGGGAGGAACTTTATCAAATTAAAATCATTTATTCATTTTGGAAGATGAAATGTATATTTCATCAATCCCCTAAATCCAATGATTTTAATCCTACAAAAAATCAACCTTGATCAATTCCCAAACACATAGTCAAACTTCACAAGTCAATAAAAATGGCTCAACATAATTTCTACACAATTAAACAATTAAAAATCAAATTAAAATGCATTTAAATTAAATTATGTTTGATCAAAAACCTAAAACCTCTTCAAAACACCAAATAAATGGCCAAGAGATTTATCATAGGTCAAACAAGGTCAAAGGACCATGGAGAAAAAATTTCATTATTTTTGAAAAGTCAAAAATATTTTTAAACAATTAAAAATATGCACAAAAACAATTAAATCATGAAAAATATCAATATCAATCCAAACAAAAAATTTAATTCATAAAATGAAAGATAAAAATATTTGAAAATTTTGGTGGAAGTCCCATATTTTTTGGATCAATAATGAAATTAATATGAATTAATAAAGAATAAGCAATTAAATGGAATATTCATAAATTCAAAAAAATGAGAGTCATATGATCTCCCTCATTAATTGAGGTGGCAGATCAGATTGATGAAAGCGTGTGTTCCACGGTGCACTGCAGTCAACGCGGCATAGGCTTGGTAGTCAAAAGCAATGCATGAGATTAAAACATTTTAAAAGGATCATATGGTTGAGATGCATGACAACTCATCACTAGAGCCAGAGCTCCGGTCTTCTTCTCTGGTGGACCTCACCGGACTGGTCCACCATCAACCATCACCAAAATGAAAAATCAAGGCATGGATTTAAAGAAAAAATGCTCAGGAGCTCAAATCTGGCCTCAATTTTGTCCAATTTCAAGTATATAAAAAGATACAGGGATTTGAATTTTGAGGATCATGAACTGAGTTACTTCAATTTAACCTCAAAGCAACTCAATCTTCTTGCCTACATTGATAGGACTTCAGACAACCAAAAATCACAAAGAATGGTGAAGAATTAAGAGATAATCCAAGAGAAGAAGTTTCTGAAAAATCACCTTTGAGTTGATCTAATTGCACTTGATCTTGATCTGGATTTGATTGCTTTTTTCTCCTCTTACTTGCAGAAGCCAAATGAGATGAAAAGGGAAATGAATTTCTGGAGTTTGAACTTCCAAACAGAAGATGAAGTTCAAGCTCGATTTCAAGAGAAATCCTCAGAAATTTTATGGCAGTAGGGGTTTGAATTGGTCTAGCAAAGCTTGGGCAAGGTGTTAATTATGAATCTGAAGCCTTGAGCTTGTTTAAATAGGCAATGCACTTGATATTTGCACCCGTTGAAATTTGGACAAATTTGGAAACTCCTTTGCATGGGTGCATGGGCAATCATTTGGACCTTAGGGATGATGTAATCCACTCCCAATTCGTGTACAAAGTATGCTGAATGCATCATGTGTAAGCATGCAAAAGAATTTGATCACTTGAAATCCAATCTTGCCAAAACACTCTCCATAATGAAGCCATGTGAAAGTCCCTCAATTTTGATCCAAATGAGATGATCTTGGATGTTTTAGAAAGGTGAGGTCAAGGGGAAAAACTTTCATGCTGAACACATTTTCATTTGAAGCTTGGATAATGATGAATTTTGAGGTAGAAATTTGGGAAATCAAACATATTTGAAAATTTTCCAAGTCCCAAGTCAAATGTTCACTTCTTCCACCTTGAATAATTTTTTCCATGGACTTCAAATGAGAAACATTCCTTCATAAAAGTTGTATCTCATTCAAACCTCTTCAATTGGGTCACAAATTGGACCTCATTTGGATTTGGCATGAAGGAGTTATGCATTTTAGAAGTTGAGGAAAATCACTTGTTCAATGGTAATGGTCCAAAATGACCTATAATGTTTCCTCTTGGCATATGCATTTTCAAGTTGAATTTTCACTTCCTCAAAACATAAAAGTTTAAATATACATCTTGAAGTTGATCATGCAATTTTAATGGTTTTCATATCATAAAAATTGAGCAAGTTATGGCCTTGGGAAGTTGACCTCCAAACTAGGGTTTAGACAAAATGACCTATAATCTTTCACCATAAAAAATGACTTTAAAAGCAAAACTAGATCTTGAATTCAAAATGAAAGTTGTTTAGAATATCATTTATACTAACTTTTTTCTTGGAATCACTTTCATATGACAAAATTTGTAGAATATAAGGTCTAGGGAACCCCAGTTTTGACCAATTGACTTTCTCTGGTCAACCACCATGAACCATCTTGCTAGCTTGATATTTCCTTGACTTTTGGGACTCATGGAGGATCATATATGCATAAGATGATGTAAGGTGAAGTATCCCTTGATATCTTTGATCAATTGTTTAAGAAACTTGCTGAAGAAGTCACACAAGATACCCAGATGAATTAGGGTTTCCCAGGCAAACCAACTCCAAACTCTTGATGATTTCTTGATCAAAATAACATGTTAAGATCATGGGTATCCATATATGATACTTAGAGCTAATGTAAACCAATTATTGATTGAGCTCCTTGCATTGAGGGTCTCAAACCCAAAATATGAGCTTGATAGAGCATAGGTGAACATGTGCACTACCTACAAAAGAGTTAAACTATACAATGACATATTTTTGGTATTTTGGTTAGTAAAAAGAAAAAAAAGTATGATACAACCAAATGTGCTTGGTGACCTCTCCCAATTCAAACCTAGTGAATGAAGGGTAAGGATGATGCCAAAGTGTGATCTCAATGCTAATGCATATGATGAGATAGCATGAGAGATATTAGAGTAAAAATTGGGGTCTTACACGGATAAGGCAGAGTTATTCTCAAATCTTTAGACAATTTCACCGCTCAAGAAATTGGTAGGATCAAGATGTTGATTGCTACACACAAAGGCTTGGAGAAGAATTGGTGATATTGTAAGATTCAAGAAATATAATTCAAGTAAAGATTACATGGAAGAGTTTGGCAAGTGTGTTGTGTACAAGTCAAGATCTAAATAGGAGATTTATTTTCGCAGATGTGTTGTGGATTGGTGATTGTATGAACTCTTGAAAATATTTTTCAAATAACAAGGAACTATGTTGGTTCCAAAGGGAAACCATTGAAGACTGCACGTAGGTAAAGCGAGGAAGAACGCTAAAGCACTATATATCTCGGTGTCATCTCTCTCTCTTTTACTCTTGCATTTAATTTCGTAGTTATTGCATGTTTAGATTTTTCAATCCCATTATATTATATCATTTGTTTCTTGATAGCGATTTATTACATAAGCATTAGGTTTTATTGGAATTAGATAACTGGTTGAGCTAGCTTTGTGATTAAAAATCTAAAACGAATTTAACTTAGAACTCCATCAATTGAATCATTGTGTAAACACCTCTCATGTCTTACGCAATTGAATCAATTCATGCCAAGGGTTTCATCATTGTAATCTTTGACATTTGTGAAACGATCCGTGTTAACTTTATCAATATTCAAACTGTATAATTTTCATTTTTGCATCAAACTTTCTGCTCGCAACTCATTTTCGAAAACACTCTGATTTTGGAAAATGACAGATGAATTTTAATTTGGGTATTTTCTCCTCCCCTCTAGACCATTTTTCTACTTCTATATTCACACCCAACAATATTGTGTCTACAAGGTATTAATTTTGGTTGGTTTCAAAACAATATTTCTTGCAAACTTGGTGTAGGTTCGGATATTGATTTTTGGAGGTCTAGATGGATAGGTCATCAGCCACTCAAATAAATATTTCCATATTTATTTGATCTTTGTTATGAACAAAATGATGATTGTTTGTGATACCGGTTTTTGGTCTGATGATTGTTGTATTTGGAACTTATAGATTGATTCTCCCAGTTTTTCTACAAAACAGATTTTGCGACTAGATGAGCTTAATGCAATGTTGTCTTCCTTCTCTCATGATCTGCTTGTGGTAGATTATGTTTTTTTGTGGAGAGACGCTTATGGCTTTTCGGTAAAATTAGCTTATAGAACTTTGGCTTAATTTTCAGTTTCTGAAGCAACATTATGTTCTTCGCATGAAGACTCCTAACTCGAGAAGACTCCTAACTCGAGAAGAATTGTCTTTTAAAGGCATTCTCTTTGGTGCGTGCAATCTCGTTTGTTTAATAATCCTCTTCTTCTCTGTTTGTATATGAGTTAAGTACTCTAGTAATTAATTTCAATGCAATTTTACTTATAAAAAATCAATAATAATATTAATTAATATAGTAGACTTATTTAAATTTTGCTTTATGCATTATGATTATTTTTAACTTGTGTTTTAAATCGTATAAAATAATGTATACTACTTAAAAGAAAAAGTTAGTATGTACACTATATATGAACGCAAACATGTAGAAACCAACGTGCCTTCACACCATTGTCCACCACATCACCACCTTTCCATAGATGAGGTCAAAAAATATGTTAATTTTGGACACATGCAAGCAATACTATATGTTTGAGTGGCTTGAGATGATCATGACTTCCATTGAATCTTCATTCAACAACGAATCTCCAGTTGTCTCTTTGAATTTGTAAGCAAAACTTTTATTGTGTTTTTTGTTGTTTTATATCTCAATTAACTTATCTTCTGTAATAATAATATAGCTTTGGTTATTAATTACTCCTATATGATAAACTCATTTTTCATGATTCTCATTAGCTTTTATTGAAATAAACTAGTGTTATAATTCAAAATAAAAGAATGCAAATATAAAATAATTGTACTTATGTTTTCAACAATCAAGCAGGAGAATTTTTATTTTTGACGGGAAAATAAAAATAGCATAGAGGAAATGAAAGTACATAAAAATCCAACGATAAAGAAGTTACTAAATTTAGAGAGAAAAGTGATTTGATTTTCATTCACTAATAGCATTATCCGATCATTCTCCTATTTATCAAAACATGTGACATTTTCTATCAAGAATTTTCTCTCTTGTGCTAGGCATTAAGATTTAGGTCTAGTCACAAACTTTTAGTAGCTTAGGTGTGTTTGTTCATTTGTATTTGATATTTTTTAAGTCACTCATTAGGAATTTCTCACTTTTTAATTTAAATTATTCTTTCATTGATAATGAAAGTGTTTGACTTGGTGTAGTGGAATTATGATACATTGACTCTTAATCTTGAATAAGATGTTTTAATTCTTGATATAGTGGATTAGAAGTGTTTTTGGAAGGGTCTTCTTGAGCCCCAAAGCGGTATCTAAGGGAAAATCATGGTTGAAGTTTAAGTGCTCAATGGTCTAATTGATTTTGTTGTAGTGGGTGCATAAAATAAAATTCCTAGGCCATTTTCCATGACATCTTCCTTGATAAGTCTTGAAAATTAGGATTAGTATTAACATCAAATATAAAGGATTCTACAAGGAATTTAGAGGGTTTGTTGTCTTGTTGAATGACAAGCGAAGTTGATTTGGAGATGGAGGGGAGGGGATCCACGAGAAAAATCTAGAAGTGAACATTACCGTAATTATCATTGAGGCTCTTGAGAAAGAAAATAATGTAGTTGGTGTTATTTTATTGATGAATATGAAAGTAAAGCGGAAACTCATGACGTTGGGCATGAGCAAGAAGGTGTTGGGAAAATGTCTCAGAGTTCATCCCAAATGATCTTCAAGTTGGTGAAGTAGGTGGAGAGTGGCCGATCCCTTTGTCATTGGGAGTGTTTGTCACAAAGAAAATCTAAAACCCTAAAAAATTCCCTTTATGAAGCGATCTTCAAATTCCTTCCATAAATTATGCACAAGGTCGATATAGATGATGATTAGTGGTTTGATGGCGCTAAAGTTTTCGTGATCGAAAAAATTACCATGTTGTTGCATCATTCACATAGATCAAAGTTGGAGATTGTTGTCAATGGTTAGGGAATAGTACCGTTGATGAATTTGTTTTTATTTTTTTGGAGGAGAAGTTGAGTTTCATGGTGCGACTCTAGTTCAGTTAGTTTGAATCGGTGAGAGGCGGGTCCACAAGAACAACGTGAGATTCTCAATGGGAGGCAAAAAAATAAGGACTTTGAAGGTTTTGTGTGGGATATTTTGAGACGATATTCTGGGTAGTGATGGTTGGTTTGCTAATGGTGATTGGATCGTCGTGAAGGGGGTCATTTGTTGTGGTTGGGACGAAGACAAAGGTTTGGGAATCAGGGTTTGAGAACCCTAAAAGGCAAATTGGAAGAGAAATGAAGAAAGAAAATTCCAAAGGGTAAAATATGAAAATGGAGAAGTAATGGTAGTCAGTAGTGATATAATATTACAAATTAACCAACTAAAATAATATAATTCATGATTAATGAAAATAATTAAGATATAATATGTGCCTAATATACACATATATAGCAAAGGCCAAATAAGAACTAATTACAACCAAATAACTATCTTATACTAACATAATATTTAGTTAATACAAAATTAATTTCTCTATCTCAATGATATATTATCATCGCTTTATCAAAATCATAGTTTACCACCATGCGTATTAGATTTTTTAAACATAAATAATAACTATTTTTTGAGTAAAAATTAAATTATGATCAAAATTACATTTTTTTCAAACAAATAGAATACATAAATTAATAAAGAAAAAGATATACACGGATAAAAAACCGCAAAGAATAAAAGGTATCCTATTAGATATAAGAAAAAATGAACAGGGTCCTGCCACCCAAAAGGACCCATTCAAGTCTAAAACAAAACATAGACACTCAATTTAAAAATATATGCACTACAACATGAGAGAAAAATAGCAAGAACCTCCCCAGAGAAGAACATGTAAGATCTCAGTCGGAAAAAAACCACCATAAAAAAAATTAACCTCCAAGTGACCCAATAATAACTCACATCTACGAGTCGAATGACACTCACCCTTTTATCTGCTTAGACAAATAGTAGGATTCTCGAGTCAAGCAGAAAAAGCACAAGAGTTACCTGCATTCCTACCAAGATATCATTTCCATGCCTGAAATATATTCTTATCATTCACATCCTTCATAGTGGTAAAGGGGACAGAAAACACGTTCTAGGACTCCCATATCGACCAAATCACAGAGCTCTGAATCATAACCATGCCACGATTCACCTTAGCTCTACCACCTAGCGATCTAATGAATAAAAAAATAGAAAAAATATTCTTACGATGAACAAAACACCACACCTCGGCCACCTAAAGATATCATGCCAAATAAACGTTGCCACAAGTGACAAATAAATTATCAATTGACTCTACACACCAACCGCAACACAGACACAAGACACTCTCAAGAGCTACCTCAACCCTACGTCTAAACAGATTAACTATAGTAAAAAAATATTTTTAGAAGAGTTTCTAGAAGAAAAAAAACTACTTTTAAATAGGGTCAACTAACCCAAATAATGGGGATAACCCGCTTCTCCATAACTGTGGGAGAATACCTAAACAAATCACTCTAGAACAGACAAAAATAAACCAAAAAAATAGAGAAAATATTATCATCAAAGTAACTCCAAACTCATTTATCATAACCAAAGGATAATACCACATATTAAAAAAAACTAAAAGATTGTGAATTATTGTCTTTCGATAAACAAAAAGGGAACATTTCCAACCCCATATCTCAAGTCAAATTATCATTCACAAAAACTCAAACCTAATTCACATTTCAATCCAGCTGGTCATAAATATTTAACAAGTAACTTAATCTAATATAATATCAATATACACTAATGTATGGAATCTATACACATTATCTTATCATGAAAGTGACAACAATATTAGCACAAATGCTACATCATCATTTGTTTCATAGATTCCCAATAAAATTAACATATGGTCAGAAAGCCATTAAATACATCACATAATTGATCCGTTTTTTACCGTAACATTTAACAAAATAATAATTAGATTGTTGTCTTTATTAACTCGGCCTCTATTGCATAGTATACAATTGTTTTGCTCAGTGTATTCAGTTCTAAAATGTCCATCAACATGCGACACGTGTAATATCACAAGTTCAGACTTATAAAATATTCTATAATATATTAAATAACAACTTTTAGACAAGACCTCAAAATTCTATTAAATATTTATGAGGTCTAAAAGATATTACCATAATTTGTTTTCTTTTGTAAAATAAACCGTATATATAGTCAAATGTGTACGGACAAGACGTGAAGACAAATAATGGAGTCTCTTTCCCAGCTAACCACAGCCCGCTTTTGGTTTTATTTTATTTTAATTCATAAAGCAAAGAAAAGTTCCCTTGGCGTTTCTCCTTACTCTACTTTTTGTATATCTATTTTATTTTAAAGCTGCAATCAAATTAATATTAATTATTATCATCAACTATTTATTGTAAAGGCATATATATATATATATATATATATATATATATATATAGAGAGAGAGATATGAAATAACTCTATTAATATGTCATAATTAAGATAAATAAGTGTAATTTGTCGGTCTAAAGTTTGATGTCCAACGATAATGTTTATTTATATTTATGCATTAATAAAATAAGTTATTAATATTTAAAAATTAATAATTTTTTTAGATATATTATTTCGTTCGGGAGAACTGATGGTCTTAAAACGGTGATGTTGATCTCCATCACAGCAACGTCGGGTGGATTTGCATGGTTAATACTTCAACACGCAAGTCAATTCAAGATTCATGATGAGTATTATAAAAAGTAAAGATCAGAGAATGTACATTGCTCTTTGCGTGTGAACAAGTTTTATACCTTGGGTCAAGTGGAGTGACTTTGAAATGAATTGGGCCTTAGTCATTTTGGGCCTCCAGGGCTTTATCTGGCATTGAATGGGTCGAGGAAGCCATTAGAGATTTCAGTCAGCCTCTATGGATGTCGATAGGGTGCATAGTGAGTGAAACGCTTAAAGTCAGCTGAAAAAGTAATGGGGTCAATAGCATTAAATGCTTTCTTATCACCGGAACGTTACACTACCTACTCGCATCACGTCACCCTAGAGAAATAGGCTAGGGAATGATTCCCCTATTTAGGGCACTCTAGTACTCCCGTCACTTCGTTTTGCATGGTAGAGCGGTGTGTTAACAACCCTTAGATTGATGTCTTGCCTTTGATCTGGATCATTGATTTCTTATTAACTCTCTTATAAGAAATGGGTTGTCCCTGGGATTCTATTTAGCTCCCTTGCTGCTATTTGATAGTCACTCATTTTGGGTTTCCACCATCGACTTCCTTACTTCCAATCTAGGTTTTTTTCGCACTTATTCCTCATTATACATGTACATTATTACCTTTTCCATTTCTAAGAATCAACCTTTTTATTACAGGTCCGCTATAACAAATTTGATTTGCTCGTAACGCATGCACAAGACTCGATTGTTCTGACGGCAACATAACTGTAGGGGATTATTCCTAGGTAGACACACTGTATTTGGGAACGCCCTCTACCTATACTCAAAATGATGATGAGATGGAGGTTCCCTTTGAAGTGGGGTCTCCTTCGGATTGGGTAGTTTCAACGATACTTGCAGACAATACTGTGTGTTACAAGTTTGAAGGGTCTTTTATCCCTTTTTACTCCTACATTTTTTAAAAGCTAGGTGTATGAATTCCTTTGACTGCCTTTGAAAAAGGAAGTGTTGGATCATCTTTGCGTTCCTATGTCGCAGTTTCATCCCTGCGCCTGGGGCTTCGTGAGGGTCTTTCAATATTGGTATCCAGGGAAACATGGATTCCGCTTACCTGAATATCTTCTTTCACCTTTTCAAAGTTAATCGTCCCTTAAGGAGTCAGGGTTGTGGGCTCGTTTCTCTTTGTTGGCTAAAAAACGAGATCTTCAGTGTTTATATTGATAGCTGGAAAATTTTCAATGAGCATTATGTATTGGTTACTCCCCTTTCTATTCTTGCTCATAATGAGTTATGCGTCGTCCTTTCCTCTTCTTCTACCCCAGCAGCTTGTTGCGAATGGAGGAGGCAATTTTGATCGTCAGATCACTTCTCCCAAAAAGCTAAAGATTATTCCATCCCGTATGATGCTCTTACTGATGCGAAGAAAGTAATAAAGGAGATATTACTTTCCTTTTCCGACTTAAAGATACATTGTCGGGACATTTCTGAAACAAAATTTGTTAATGAGAGGAATTTTTTTTTGGTATTGTCCTTGTCCTAACTTTATTTGTAAACATAGATATTGAATATTCTTTTAATGGTTAACTATCTTTATTTTTTACAGATGATCTAAAAAGGAATGACTCTCTGTATGTCGATGTTGCACTCGCGTTAGATGTCGGAGATCCTTTGGTCGTCTCGGTGTCTTCGAAGGGTCAGAGTAAGAAAAATCACGGCAGACCTGCTAATTAGGACCGGGGCAAAGCAGACATCTGGGAAACCCTACAAAAACAAAGAGGTTGAACTAGGTCGGATCTGCTTCGAGCATCCATTTGGGAGATACTCTTGTATATTTTCCCCTTGTGTTGGTTGGTTGCTTACCTCAGACTATGAAAAATATGAAATAGTGTGTGTCAGTCGATGACTATGCCAAGGTTCACCGACTCTCTAGTGTTAGAAAATCTCATTTGCTAGAAGAATCAGTTTACTAGTTTTTTTGGGAAACTTCCCTTCTGAACCAGCTTGCAGCAGGCCATAAGGAGATTATGTTCCTCAGGTCCTCTTCTAAACAGGTCGAGTATTCGAAGGCTCATTATGACCTAGTTAAGGAAAAAAAGGCTAGTTTCGAGAGGGAGTGCTCTGGACTATGCGGCCATCTGGATGAAATTTCTTCTTTCTTCGATGAAATGAAATAGTATATGTCCCTCATAGCTTATCTGGTTGCATAACTAAGCTTAAGAAGTTGCTTGAAAAGAAGAATCGGGATGTTCATCAGATGGAACTTAAATCAGAGACTTCACCTTGTGTAGCCCAAGGGAGAAGGATTGAGCTCAATTAGCCAAAATAAAGTTTTATAGGCTCTCAAGGGGAACGAGCCACTTTGAGTGGACAACTACATGACCTTTCCGAAGATGACCTAAAAGAAGTTGCATTTTACAATATCTTATGCTACTTGGAGTCTCTAGGGCCTGGACTTTGGGATCTCCATGGTTCTTTTTCTTTCGTCCTGGCATACTTCTTTGTAACCTGTTATTAAACAACATTTATCACAATATGCTTTTGTTATAGTTAGCTTTCTTATCTTGCTATGTTGTATCTAGTGCTTTTGGACATTGTATTTAGCATTTGTCTTTGTTTTGCTCAGAGGTGGGGCTTAGAACTAGCGAGATATGGTCGTATCTTTGAGAAGAGCTTTGCGTCATAGAGGATTGTTCGTCTCCCAAAGGTAGGATCCTCGTCCCTTCCCCCGAGGTATGAATCAGATTGAGGTGGACGTCTCCGGAATCCATCACCTAACACCCTTGGATTGGCTAGATCTAAAGGGGGTGCACAAGATACATAGAAATGTGTTTTAAGTCGTATCAAATACGCAGAAAAGAGTGTATTTTGTATCGGATGCATGAAAATGCGCATAATCTTTGGCTCTTTTCTATTGGTATAGAAAGATAAACAAAAAAGAACACAATAAAGGAATGATAATAGAAGAATATTTGTATTCATATTTAAAGTAGGTAGTTACATTTAAGTGGAACTAACCCAAAAAATAAATCATTATCTGTAATACCACTTTAACTTAGCGATATTACAAGTCCTTGGTATCTGCTTCCATTCGAGGGACTCCAAGAAGTACGCTCTCATCCCGGTATTGGCTCGCACGCGGTAGGGACCTTCCCAATTAGTTGTTAACTTTCCATCCTGAGCATTGTTATTTCCAATATAAGCTCTATGGAGCACTAAATCTCCAATGTAGAATTCTCGCGGTCGGACGCGTCTGTTGTATCCTAAGGTAGCACTTTGTCTGACGATGACGCTAGTGAAGGCAGCCACCGTCCTTGTTTCCAACATAAGGTTAATTTCTTATCTAATTTCCTTTATGTTATCTTTTGTTGGTAGCGAATTATCTGTCCTCCAACTCAAATCTTTGATTTCTACCGGGATGACAACCTTTATCCCATATGTTAGATGAAAGGGAGTTTCCCCGTGGATGATTGAAGGGTGTGAAGGAGAAGGACGATCCAAAACACAGCGGAATTTAAAAAAAATCTCCTTTAGTGATCCTTATGAATGGGCATGATCAGTGATAGAATTGTTACCTCTTGTGGCGATTGAAACCATTGATGCATATCTACGAAGCGATCACGAACATTGAACGGTGACAACGCCTCTACTCAGTCCACACGAACGGATTCCTTCAATCTCAGTGCTAGCTGCTACGAATGAAGGCTTTGAGTGAGAGAGAGAGAGAGAGAGAGAGAGAGAGAGAGAAACGAAATTGCAACTGCACAAATGCTTCTGCACAAGGGTTCTATTTATAGAACCACTTGTGTGGGCTGCAAGCTAAAAAGTCCACTTAAGTGTATGTGGCCCATATCTTATGATATGCCAAAATCACTTAAGTGTGTGGTACCTTACCATATTTTGTATTCTACTTAAGTACACCGTACCTTAGGATGTTCTACAATTCACTTAAGTGCACCGTACCTTACGGTGTTCCTTAGTTACTCTATCTCTCATCAATCCATCCTTTTGTGTGTGATCCTATAGGTTTTTGTGACATTAGCAATTATATTAAATCACGTATTTAACATGATAAACAGTGAGTGGTATCTAGCAACACATCGCTGCTACCCAAGATATGAAAATATCATGTGATCTGACAAATCCTTTTGTGATAATACTTATGTGTACAATTACCCTTTTGCCCATATGTCTATATTGACCACAAGGCATAGACGGTGCCATCCTTGTCCAGTTCAATATTGGGCCCGTAGACATTTATCATGTTACGTAGGATGGGAAAATTCTATCTAGGTCACTCATGTCCCACAGCATGTTTCGTGGAGTATCCATCAACTGTCTTTATGGTCATCCAGTTACGGACAATGTTTGATCAGCAATAAGGCACTCGACTCTACATCTAGGGTCCATAGTGGTTTCAGGTCGAAGGGTGGTATACACCAATTTCACCATGAGAATAACTTATGACACTTTACATAAAATTCTATATATTATTCTCATAGCGGGTCAATCCAGTATAAATATTACTCTTAATATCCATACCTATGTTTAAGACTTGATAACTCTTTATCCATGATCCATGAGATGTGATCATCAGTTTATATACATAATAGCCTTAATGCTTTAATGTTATCCCACTTTACAACAAAGCTCGACTACGGATACTTTAAGAATAGTGTCCTTATGTTTAATGGGATCTCATGATTAAGTCACACTTGATACATTAAACGGACTAGCTATTCTAGGGACTTTATTAAACAAACATAATAAAGAAAAAGCCTTTTATTATTAATAAAGAATGCGATACAAGTACCAAAAGTATTGGCCTCTAGGGCTTACACCAACAATCTCCCACTAGCACTAGAGCCAATCAGTCATACCCCTAATGCCCATAGATCTAGTATGGCCAGCATGCTTCTACTGCGCAAGAGGCTTTGTCAGTGGGTCAACAATATTGTCAATTGTAGGTACTCTGCATATTTTCACATCTCCTCTATCTATTATCTCTCGAATGAGGTGATAACGCCTAAGTAGGTGTTTGGATCATTGGTGAGATCTAGGCTCCTTAGCTTGTGCGATAGCACCATTGTTATCACAATAGAGACCAATGGGATCCACAATGCTAGGAACTATGCCAAGTTCACTAATGAACTTTTTGATCCAAACAGCTTCCTTTGTTGCACTTGAGGCAACAATATACTCGGCCTCAGTTGTAGAATCAGCAACTATATCTTGCTTTGAACTTTTCCAGCTCACAGTGCCACCGTTTAAGCAAAACACATAACCAGGTTGCGATCTAAAGTCATCCTTATCTGTTTGGAAGCTAGAATTGGTGTATCCAATTACAGCAAGCTCTTCCTGACCTCCATATACCAAGAATGAGTCCTTAGTCCTTCTCAAATACTTAAGGATATTCTTGACAGCTACCCAATGAGCATCATCGGGATTAGATTGGTACCTACTCGTTGCACTTAAAGCATACGAGACATCTGGTCGAGTACATAACATGGCATACATGATAGATCCTATTGCAGATACATATGGAATCTTATTCATGTGATCCATTTCTTCCTTAGTTGAAGGGGATTGTGTTTTTGATAGACACAAGCCATGTTGCATAGGTATGAATCCTTTCTTGGAATCATGCATATTAAAGCGTCTCGGCACTTTGTCTATGTATGTACTCTGACTTAGGCCAAGCAGTTTTTGTGATCTATCTCTATAGATCCTTATTTCTAATATATAGGCTGTTTCACCTAGGTCCTTCATAGAAAAGCATTTCCCCAACCAAAACTTTACTTGGTGCAGGGTAGGGACATCGTTTCCAATGAGTAATATGTCATCTACATATAATACCAGGAAAACGATCATGCTCCCACTAACCTTCTTGTAGACCCAAGGCTCATCTTCATTCTTGATGAATCCATATTGTTTTAGTGTTTCATCAAAATGAAGGTTCTAGCTTCTGGAAGCTTGCTTCAATCCATAGAGTTATCTTTGTAACTTACATATCTTTTGGGCTTCTTCTGGTATGTCAAATCCTTCAGGTTGTGTCATGTACACATCCTCAAGAAGATTCTCATTAAGGAAAGCAGTTTTGACATCCATCTGCCATATTTCATAATCATGATATGCAGTGATAGCAAGTAAAATCCGAACAGATTTAAGCATTGCAACTGGTGAAAAGGTTTCATCATAGTCAGCCCTATGAATTTGTGTATATCCTTTTGCAACCAATCTTGCCTTATAGGTATGTACCTTACTATCCATGTCAGTCTTCTTTTTGAAGACCCACTTGCATCCTATAGGGTTAACTCCTACATGAGGCTCTACCAAGGTCCAAACTTGGTTTGTGTACATGGAATCCATTTTAGATTTCATGGCTTCTAGCCATTTGTCAGAATCGAGACCAGTTATGGCCTCTTCGTAGGTCACAGGCTCATCTTGATCCATGAGTAATACATCACCTTGATCAGTTATGAGATATCCATATCTCTCAGGTAGGTGATGTATCCTGCTTGACCTACGTTGGTCTTGTTCTACTTGAGCAGGTTGCTCTTCCACAACTACTTGTGTTTCCTGCTCTAATTCCTCCATAGGTGTATCAATACTTTGTGATTCTTGAATTTCTTCAAGCTCTACTTTCTTCCCACTGATTCCTTTGGAAATAAAATCCCTTTCTAGGAAAACTCCAGTTCGAGCGACAAACACTTTGCCCTCAGAAGGATTGTAGAAGTAATACCCTCTTGTTTCTTTAGGATACCCCACAAATAAGCATTTGTCAGATTTGGGCTCAAGCTTAGTTGAAATTTGTCGTTTCATATAAACTTCACAACCCCAAATCTTCATGTAAGACATATGTGGTTTCTTACCACTCCATATCTCATATGGTGTCTTCTCAACCTTTTTAGATAGAACATGGTTAAGTGTGTAAGTTGTTGTCAATAATGCATGTCCCCAAAAGGAGTTTGGAAGATCGGCGTGACTCATCATGGATCGGACCATGTCTAATAAGGTTTGATTTCTTCTCTCAAATACACCGTTCCATTGGGGTGTTCCAGGATGAGTAAGTCGGGATAGGATCCCCCACTCTTTCAGATGGTCATCAAACTCTAGGCTTGAATACTCACCACCTCGATATGATCGAAGAGTTTTAGTATTCTTACCTAGTTGGTTTTGTACTTTATTCTTGAATTCCTTGAACTTTTTAGAGGACTCTGATTTGTGTTTCATTAAATACACATAACCATATCTACTGAAATCATCAGTAAATGTGACGAAGTACTGAAAACCTCCTTTGGCTGGTATGTTCAGTGGTCCACATACATCAGTATGTATGAGGGCCAAAAGATCATTAGCTCTTTCAGCTTTTCCTATGAATGGAGACTTTGTCATCTTTCCAATTAAACAAGATTTGCATGTCTCATATGATTCATAATCAAAAGAGTCCAAGAGTCCATCTTTATGGAGTTTGGAAATGAGTTTCTCATTTATGTGGCCTAATCGACAATGCCAAAGGTAAGTTGGATTTAACTCATTAGATTTCATCCTTTTAGTATTAATGTTATAAATAGGCATTTCAAGATCAAGGACATATAGTCCATTGTTCATTTGTGCAGTAGCATAGAATATATCATTCAAACAAATGAAGCAACAATTGTTCTTTATTATAAATGAAAAACCAAACTTGTCTAAACAAGAAACGGAAATAATATTCCTGCTAATTGCAGGTACATAATAACAGATCTCTAACTGAATTATTAAACCACTAGGTAAAGTCAATACATAAGTTCCTACGGCTAAAGCAGCAACCTTTGCTCCATTGCCAACTCGTAGGTCAACTTCACCTTTTTCCAAATCTCTATTCCTTTTTAGCCCCTACACATTGGTACAAATGTGAGAACCATATCTAGTATCTAATACCCATGATGCAGAAGTAGATAAATTAATTTCAATAACAAAAATACCTGAAGTTGAAGTCTCTACTCCATTATTCTTATCTTCCAGGTACTTTGGGCAGTTTCTCTTCTAGTGTCCGGTCTTACCGCAATGGAAGCAAATGCCTTCCTTTTCTATGCCTCCACTAGGCTTCAAAGCAGCAACCGTGGGTTTGGGTTTGGCAACTTCCTTGCCTTTCCCTTTATCATCCTTCTTGGTGGGTCTTTTGTTCTGTCTCTTTCCATTTCCGATCATCAGAACGGACTTCCCTTTTGACTTCAAATTCTGCTCAGCAGTTCTTAACATGGCTAGCAGTTCAAGAAGAGATTTGTCCATATCATTAATATTCAAATTAAGGACAAATTGACTGAATCTATCTGGCAACGATTGCAAGATCAAATCAGTCGCAAGTTCCTTTCCGAGGGGAAAACCCAACCTCTCAAGGTTCTCTATATATCCAATCATCTTAAGCACATGGGGACCTACAGGGGCTCCCTCAGCTAACTTGCCTTGAAAAAGGGATTTCGAAACTTCAAACCTTTCATGCCTTGCTTGCTCTTGATAGAGCATCTTCAGGTGTTCGATCATATCGAACGCTGCCATGTTCTCATGTTGCTTTTGTAACTTTGAGTTCATGGTAGCTAGCATGAGGCAAGTAGTTTCATTGGCATCATCAACATGCTTCTTATAAGCATCTCTTTCTGCCTTAGGTGCAAAACTAGTAGGTTCCTCTTCATGAACAAGTTTCTCCAAGACATACAACTTTCTATCATGTTTGAGGACAATCCTCAGATTTCGGTGTCAATCCAGAAAATTTGTCCCAGACAATTTTTCCTTGTCAATGATTGATCGTAAATGTTGTTAGAGGTGTTTACTGTCATGGTAATCTACATGAAAATAATGAAAATATAAGTATCAATAACATATTTAATTAGGCCTTTAATTAAATATGCTTCCACTATTTTACTCAAAACAAATGACCCTCACCATTTGATTCGGAAAATCCCGTTGGAAGATTTTCTAGTGGGTCGAGATCCACATTTCACTTTGTTTTAAGTCCGCGTAGGAGGATTACAAAAAACTAGGTTATTTAGGTAGGAACTCCTTCCAATTTTATCTAATACAACTCTCGAATATTTTAGTTGGGTGAATAACTCCTTATTCTAATCCATCACATGGATCATTTCCAACTCTTGCTTCTAAACATATATAATCTTATTATAATTTGTTTAGTTAAGTTTGACCATTTTTTAGCAATTTGATATTACAATTATCCCATCGCACCTTATTGATATAGAATATGCACCTCGCGTAGCGAAACCTACATTATTCGATACTAGTCTTGATGAGTGCTAAAACTTGGAAAGCATAAACTTAATATTTAATTTGAGGGAATTTGCAATTATTTTGATCTCACCGGCTTATTTATCATATAAATCGTCTCTCACATGCATCAACATACATAATGAAACAATTATGGCCCCTAGCGCAATTGTTCTCCCAAGCCAATGAGAGAACCTAAGCTAACCTAATAACGATCTAAGTTTCTCCAAGCAAGATCTTCAAGGTTGTCCTCCTTTGATATTGTATTCTTCTCTTTCTTCATAATATTACATTATATAAAAGAAACTCGTTTTACATACGAGGGAGTGAGATGAGAAAATAAGTCAGATTAAGAGATTAAAAGAGAGGCACGACACGAAAGTCGTATTTTAAAATCCCAAAACAAAATAAAGGAAAACTAAGGCCATAACTGATCACCACAAGACAATAATAATAAACACATTATTATTATTAATTTAAATTTTGTTAATTAATTAAAACCAAATTAAATTTCAGCGACCGATCACACTACGCAGAGTTAGTCGGGGGTTCCGCTGCCCGCCCAACGGGCCGTTAGCCGGGTTGTTAGGGGTAGCTCCCTGACGCAAAATTTTAATGAACAATTCATTTGAAATTGACGTCGTTTTTCGCATCAACACTTGATACTTTAAAGCACAACTCTTGCGCAATCACAATCCTAATCGCATAACTCTTTGACAGCACAACCCTTGTGCCGCCATGAACCCTAATGCACCAATTTCAGACCGTCAAACACACCTCGATTGTTAATTCAGTATTATTGATCAACACGTCATTACTTCACCATACTAATGTCGGATCAAGAAGCAAATGACCATTGATCGCTCAAAGGAAAACAACCATTAAGTGTTTGAATGAACGAAATAGAAATAGTATATCATATATGAAGGTGAGAAAAACAAGAAAGGGGGGTTTGAATTGTTTTGAAAAATAAGCGCTTTTTCAGAATAAGAACACACAGGATTTTATACTGGTTCGCTTATAACTCAATGCTACTCCAGTCCACCCGGCCAAGGTGATTTCGCCTTCAAAAAGGACTTAATCCACTAATCTTGAAAGATTATTACAACCAACGTCTAAGAGAAAGATCTCTTAGTCCTCCCAAGTATACAGACTGCGCAGAGTCACTTGAGGAACAATCAAAAACAATTTAGGCAAAACAGAGTTTGTAATCTAGAGTGCTTCTAGGATAAAGCAAATATTACAGCAATTTGAGCAAGTAAAAGGTTTCACGTTATGAGCAAAAGCTCGTGAAAGACTAAGAGAGAGTGGAATATTTCTGTGCGTTCAGGTGTGTGTCTCAAAGAAGTTTGTCGTCCTTTATATAGAGGTGAAGGAACCGTTGTAGTGATGGCAAAATATTTAACTTTGATTAGAGTTTAATGCCATTACTTCTGTGTTTCTTGCCATAGCAGGTTTGTCTCCTTGAATAACTTCTTTCCAAATATACTTTCTTTCCATTTGAAGTTGTAGTTTCCGTTACTCTTTCTGGATAGGGAGATTCTTCGTCAGAATTTGTGTTAACTCTGTTACTCTGAGATTGTTGTGATGTAACATCAGAACTTCTGATATTCTGATATGTTGTTTTGCTCAGAGTCAGAACTTCTAGAGCACGTTTCCTCTTCAGATGCTTCTGATCTTCTGGTACTTTGTATCTGATTTGATTTTGTATCTGATAAAGCGATCAGATTCCTTTGTTCTTGTTCAGAGTCCTGCACACTTAGAAACTTTTCATTAGAGTGCCATTTTTGGTTTAATCCTTTGTTATCATCAAAATCCTGGAATCTGTTGTAGAACTATTTTTGTTCTTATAATCTCCCCCTTTTTGATGATGACAAAACAAACTTAAATGACAGATGAAACATTCAGATATAAGAGTTTATCAGATCAGATAGAAGTGAGCTCCCCCTGAGATAGGCTAGGGAGTTCAGAAGTTCTTACCAAAGCTTCCAAGCGATGAAGTTTCTAGATACCTTTCTGCAACTTTCTAAGTCAAAGAGTGTTAGATAGATTTTTATTGAATAGTATGTTTGCAGAGTACTTAAGGATTTAGATAATTTTTCATCAGAGCTGTTTGATTTCTCCCCCTTTTTGTCAGAATCAAAAAGACTTAGTAAAAATAATAAGCAGGAAGAAAATATATATATATTCAGAGAAGAGCATAAGACATCGGAGACAAAACACAAAAAAAAACAAGCAGAAACAACAGGCACAAAAAAAAAGGAAATAAGCCTAGGTGCCTAAGGGTTGGGAGGAGGAGGCATTCTCTGAAGCAGTTGAGTCAGCAGATTCTGGATGTTGGCGTTGACTGTGTCCTGTTGATCCAATCTGGCTCGGACTTCCTTCTGCTCTTTCTGAAGCTCCTCAAGGGTCTTGAGAACCAGAGGGGCAAATGTAGAGGACTCCCCCTGAGTCAGAGTATGCTGTTCTTCAGCACGGAGAGCTTCAGCTTCAGCGGCGGCTTTTGCTTCAGCTTCAGCAGCAGTAGCATCAGCTAGAGCTTTGGCTTCAGCTTCCTTTACCCTTTGAAGTTCTTCTTGTCTTGCTCTTTCTTCTGCTTTCCTTCTGGCTTCTTCCTCAGCTTCTCTGGCTAAGCGCTCCTGTAGTCTTGCCTCAGCGTCTCTGATGAAGTCGTTTCGGACTTGCTCAGAGAGGTTTTTCAGCTTGAAGGCCTCAAAGGTCATCCAGCCAATAACTCTGTTCCAGTGTGTCCTAACAGAGGAAGGATCATCACTGATGCCAGAGTTGAAGGTCAGAGACTTGACCTTTTCCACGGATGCTCCTGCAAACAGCATAATTGCCTCTTCTAGGGTTGGCAGGGAGTGTTCAGGTTTAGATGGTGGAGGTGAGGAAGGGGGAGGGCTTAGGTTGAGAGTTTGAGGTTCAGCGGAAGTGTTTGGAGGGGTAATGTCAGAGGTGTTGGGATCAGAGGGTTGAACGTCAGAGGGAGTGATGGTTGGTTGTTCTGTGGGTGGTGAGTTTACTTCAGGTTCAGGTGGAGGTTGTTGTGAGGCAAGGTTTTGAGTCTGAAGTTGGGCTAGAGTGGGAGAAGCGGGGTCAGAGAATTCTGTGTCAGATGAGATGATACAGTAAGGAGGTGATTCTGGGGCTGAAGATGAGGAGGTGGTTTCATTCATTTGTTCAGCTTCAGATAGGGGTAAGGAGGTATTGGCGAGGTTAAATTTTGGGAGTGGTTGAGATGTTCTGGTCGTTGAAGGAGGGGTTTCAGATGGGGTGTATAGAGGTGTTGGTAGAGGAATAGAAGAAGCAAGTTGCTGTACAGAAGGAGCAGGAGAGGCAGACTTACCAGAAGACTCATGCAGAGGTGCTGGAGGTCTTGATTCAGAGGATTCTCCTAGCTTCGCTTTCTTCGCCTTTGATGTCTTCTCAGATGGACCTCTTTTAAGCCTCATGAAGTTGGGAGCTTTATCTGGCAGTTCGCTCAACTTAAATTCTGAGATATCCACTCCTTCATCCTTCAGACCTTGGAGATAGTGGAGGATTGCCTCTTTCGGTTCTTCCTTGGAGAACAGATATAGACCATGGGGAATTTTCCTCTGATCTTTTAAGGCTTCCCAGGAGGTGTCCAGAGTAGGTCTAACGTTGACCTTCTCCAGAATCCCCATGCTCTTCAGATTCCTGGAGTTCAGAGGTTTTCTAGTGTCTATCGCCATGTCTTCCATGAGCCTGAGCTTTACCAGATGGTCCACGAGACCACTTTCTATCAGGACATCTTAGATGAGTCTTCCCAGAGGAATGTAAGTTCTGGGCTTCATGTGATTTTTGGTTTCTCGTACAGAATCTCTGAGGTACTTGAAGAGAAGTGCAGGGAGGCATAGCTTCAGACCTTTGTGAATGCAGTACAGAATACATTTCTGATCTGTGTTGATGTAGTCTGAGGAGTTTGACGCTGGGCGATGATGGATTGTACCCAGAATGATTTTGAGCCAAACCCGGAGGTTCTGAAGTAGTTCCTTGTTCTTTGAGGGGTTGCCTTCTGCGTTTTGTTTGAAGATAGTTGGGTTGATTTCTTGAGATATGTATTTCGCCCTGGGATTGATGTTGTAAATTCTTCTGCCTCCATCTTTCTCCATGTTTAGAAGAGCAGCGATGGACTTTTCAGTTATCACCATCTTTACTCCCAGAACATAGGAGACGATAAAGTTATCGTCAGCATCAGCAAATCTCCAGAATTCTTTAATAAGATTTGGGTAAACTGGACCGTAGAGGCGTTGAAAGTAGTTTCCCCAACCTTGTTTGCGAAGTTCTTCAGTGAGGTCTACGCCATTTCTTCTCATGTTATCAAAATCCACCAAGGATTCACACAGCACTTCCAGTTTGTCAAAGGGCGTTGCAAGATGAATGTGGGGCTCACGATCAAGAATGTGAGGCTCCTTGTATACTGGTGTTGTAACTACGCTTGTAACCGTTGGAGTAGGGTTGCTTATGCTTGGAACTTGATTGCTTGAGTCCATTTGCTGAGAGTAGTTGAACTGGGGTTTAAAGAGTGAGTGAGAGTGAAATGTGTGCAAAGTGAGAAAAGAGTGTTTAAATACCCAAATTTGGGCGCATGCAAAACGACACAAAAATCAGAGTTTTAGCACAAAAACCAAGTTAGCACGTTTAGAGGGAGAAATGATTATAGCCCATAAATGATGTCTAATCCCAACAGTCAGCACACTGCTCGAGGAGATCTCAAGAGACTGTTCCTTGATTACTGCTGGACGGCTGTCTAGAAGTTCCAAGGTCAGACGCAAGACACTCCACGTGTTTTGATTTATCTGATCTTCAGGAATACCAAAGGATTGGTTCCTGGAGATTTCCAACTCAGATAACTTCTAACTGAGTAGAAGTATCAGAGTCAGAGGCAGAATCCATTTGTTTATGTCAAAGTCTCATTTAACAACCTCAGAGGCACATTTTATTCAGGGCAGTTTTGAATGTTCAGATTTTCTAAGATAAAGAGGAATCTATCTTCAGCTAAGGGTTTAGTAAAGATATCTGCCCATTGATGATCTGTATCAATGAACTTCAATGTTACTATCCCTTTCTGAACATAGTCTCTGATAAAATGATGTTTTATTTCAATGTGCTTAGCTCTGGAGTGCAAAATGGGATTCTTACTTAAACAAATGGCAGCAGTATTATCACAAAAGATAGGAATGTTACTCTCGAAGATTTGCAGATCTTCTAACTGAGTCTTCATCCAGAGCATCTGAGTAGTGCACAATGATGCTGAGATGTATTCTGCTTCTGCCGTGGACAGGGCGATAGTTGATTGCCTTTTGCTTGCCCAGGATATCAGATTGTTTCCCAAGAGCTGACAATTTTCAGATGTGCTTTTTCGTTCCAATCTATCTTCTACGTAATCTGCATCACAATAACCAGAGAGTCTATACTCTGATGTTTTCTCATACATCAGGCCCAGGTTAGGAGTTCCTTTCAGATATTTGAGAATTTTCTTAACTGCTGTTAAGTGAGTTTCTCTAGGATCTGATTGAAATCTGGCACAGAGACAAACACTAAAGAGAATATCAGGTCGAGTAGCATTCAGATAGAGAAGAGAGCCTATCATACCACGATAGAGCTTCTGACAAACCTTTTTACTGATTTCTTCCTTTTCAAGAATGCACATTGGATGCATGGGAGTCTTTGCAGAGTTGCATTCAGCCATGTCAAATTTCTTCAGAACATCTTTTATGTATTTGCTTTGATGAACTTACATGACTTCTGAAGTTTGGTTAATTTGAATTCCTAGAAAGAACTTTAGTTCTTGCATTAAGCTCATTTCAAACTCTGCCTGCATTAACTCAGAGAATTCTTGACAAACAGAGGCGTTAGCTGAACCAAAAATGATATCATCAACGTATATCTGGCATATCATGAGATCATTGTTAAGGTTTTTACAGAAGAGTGTGGAGTCAACTTTCCCTCTAATAAAATTATGTTCCAGAAGAAAGTTACTTAAACGTTCAGACCAAGCTCTGGGAGCTTGTTTAAGTCCGTATAAAGATTTTTTAAGTTTAAAAACATGTTCTGGATAATTTGGATTTTCAAAACCTGGAGGTTGGTTGACATACACTTCTTCTGATATATAACCATTAAGGAATGCGCTCTTGACATCCATTTGATACAATTTGATAGAATGATTTATAGCGAAAGATACAAGAAGACGAATAGATTCTAACTTGGCGACTGGAGCAAAGGTTTCATTGTAGTCAATACCTTCTTGTTGACTGTAACCTTGAGCCACCAGTCGAGCTTTGTTTCTGACGACTTCTCCTTTCTCATTCAGCTTGTTTCTGAATACCCATCTGGTTCTGATAACGTGAGTGCCTCTGGGCTTAGGAACAAGATCCCAGACATCGTTCTTTGTGAATTGATCTAGCTCCTCTTGCATGGCTAGAACCCAGTCGTTATCTTGAAGTGCCTCATCACAGGACGTAGGCTCAATCAGGGATACTAGTCCCAGAGGAGTTTCTTCAGAGGTCTTGAAGGTAGACCTGGTTCTGACAGGTTCGTCCTTGTTACCCAGAATCAACTCTTCAGATATGTTGAGGCGACTTTTAGCTTTCTTTGGGATTAATGGAAGGTTAATTTCTTCAGGATTTTGAATGGCAGTTGCTTCTGGAGCTTTGTCAGATCCTGCAAGAGTGATTTCCAAATCTGCAAAATTCTCAACTAGCTTTGACTTTTCAGGGTCAAGCTTATCGTCAAATCTGACATGAATTGATTCTTCCACAATTTTGGTTTCTGTATTGTATACTCTGTAGCCTTTAGAGCGTTCTGAGTATCCTAACATAATACCTTTCTGTGTTTTGGAATTAAACTTGTTCAGATGTTCTTTAGTGTTTAAAATAAAGCAGGAACATCCAAAAGGATGAAAATATGAAATGTTTGGTTTTCTTCCTTTACACAGTTCATAGGGAGTCTTTTCCAGAATAGGTCTTATGGAGATTCTATTCTGAATATAGCACGCTGTATTTACAGCTTCGGCCCAAAAGTGCTTAGCCATATTGGTTTCATTGATCATAGTTCGGGCCATCTCTTGGAGTGTCCTATTCTTCCTCTCTCCAACTCCATTTTGTTATGGAGTTCTAGGGCAGGAGAAATCATGGGATATTCCATTAGAGTCAAATAATTCCTCAAAAATTTTGTTTTCAAATTCCCCACCATGATCACTTCTGACTCTTACGATTTTAGAGTCAAATTCTTTTTGCACTTTGGAACAGAAGCTAGTGAATACAAAGTGAGACTCACTCTCGTGCTTTAGGAATTTCACCCATGTCCAGCGACTGAAATCATCAACAATGACTAGTCCATACTTCTTTCCATTGACTGATGCTGTTTTCACAAGACCAAATAAATCAATGTGAAGAAGTTCCAGAGGCTTAGAGGTAGTAACAATAGTTTTCTTTTTGAAAGATGTTTTTGAAAATTTTCCTTTCTGACATGCTTCACATAGAGCATCTGAAGAGAACTTCAGTTTAGGTAGGCCTCTGACTAACTCGAGTTTATTTAGCTGAGATAATTTCCTCATGCTAATGTGGCCCAAGCGTCTATGCCATACCCATTGCTCTTCGTGAACGGACATCAGACACTTCACATTTTGTTCTTTTAAATCAGACAGATTAATTTTATAAATATTGTTTTTCCTCTTGCCTGTGAATAGGACAGAACCATTATTTTGATTTATGGCTTTACATGTTTTTTGATTAAAGATTACATCATAACCGTTATCACTTAATTGACTTATGGATAACAGGTTATGCATTAATCCTTCTACGTAAAGGACATCAGATATAGAGGGAAGAGTACCATTACCAATAGTTCCGGAGCCTCTGATCCTTCCTTTCTGATCTCCTCCGAAGCCTACGAATCCAGCGTCTTTAAGTTCCAGGCTTTGGAACATAGACTTTCTTCCCATCATGTGTCGCGAGCATCCAGAGTCCAGGTACCATGACTGGTGTTTGAACTTTGCTGCATAAGATATCTGCAACATAAACAATCTTATCTTTTGGTACCCAGAGTCTCTTGGGTCCTTTATGATTAGTTTTCCCAAAGTTTCTTATCACTTTGGGTTTTCTAGCATTATCAAATTTTTGCTCTTGTGTGTGTGTATAGTGATATGAAAATGGAGATTTAGGTTGATCACTAGTAGAAGTTTTATCTTCCTTAGGATCATACCCAATTCCTTTTCTATTGTTCTGACTGACTCCATAAATCATGGATGCCATTACACTCCTTCCTATCCCATTTTTCAGAAACTTTTGAAAGGCTTTTTCGTATTTATAAATTATCGTGTTTGACGTTTGTGGAGCTTGAGATAACGCTTCTTTCAGTTTTAAACAATTTTTCTTTGCTGCATCTCTTAGTGATGTCAGAACTTTGTTTTCATCTTTTAGTTCTAGAATTGTTATCTCAAGCTTGCCACATTCTTCAAATTTTTCTTCAAGGCAGCCTTTTATTGCTTTAAAATTTTTGTTTTAGTTTCTGATATGAGCTAAGAGTTTCAGACAAGCATGATTCTAGGTCAGATCGAGAGAGTTCAGAAAATACCTCTTCTGATTCAGATTCTTCATCTGAAGTGTTCCTGGATGTGGTAGCCATGAACGCCACATTTGCCTGTTCATCAGAGTCAGATTCTGATGAGTCAGATTCACTATCATCCCAGGTAGCCATCAATCCCTTCTTGGTTCTAAGGGAATTCTTCTTGAAGCTCTCTTTTCTGGAACTGTCTTTCTTTAACTTGGGACATTCATTCCTGTAGTGACCTGTTTCTTTACATTCATAACAAGTAACATCTTTGTTAGTTTTACCTTTTGAGGTTGATTCTGATCGATCCCCTCTGGGTCTTGGTCTTCTGAAGTTATTGTTCCTCTTTTTCCAGAGTTGTTTAACTCTTCTGGTTAGAAGGGACAATTCTTCTTCATCATCAGAATCTTCCTGTTCAGAGTTATCAGCATCTTCTGTTTCGGCCTGGAAGGCTTTGTTTCAGTCAGATTTGCGCTTTTCAGGTCTGGACTTTAATGCTACAGACTTGTTCTTCTTCTGAGGCTCATCTTCCTCTAGTTCTATCTCATGACTTCTGAGTGAACTGACAAGCTCTTCAAGACTGATGATGTTCAGATCCTTTGAAAGCTTTAAGGCAGTGAACATGGGTCTCCACTTCTTTGGCAAACTTCTGACTATCTTTTTGACATGGTCTGCAGTTGTGTATCCTTTGTCTAGAACTTTGAGACCTGCAATAAGAGTTTGGAATCTAGAGAACATTACCTCTATGGCTTCGTCATCCTCCATTTTGAAGGCTTCATATTTCTGGATTAGAGCCAGAGCCTTTGTTTCTTTGACCTGAGAGTTTCCTTCATGAGTCATTCTCAGGGTGTCGAGTATGTCTTTAGTTGTTTCTCTGTTGGTAATTTTTTCATACTCGTTGTAAGATATGGCATTGAGAAGTATCGTTCTGGCTTTGTGATGATTCTTGAATTCTCGCTTCTGATCGTCTGACATCTTACTTCTGGGAACTTCAACTCCAGCATCTGTTACAAGAGGTTTGTATCCATCTGTGACAATGTCCCAGAGATCAGCGTCATAGCCTAGGAAGAAACTTTCAATTCTATCTTTCCAGTAATCGAATTTCTCTCCATCAAAGACAGGAGGCTTAGCATTGTAACTGTCTCTTTCATTTGTGTGGGCCATAGTTTTTCTCGTTCTGGATCTCTCTACACTGTTAAGTGTTTGATTAGAAAATCAATAACAGAGCCGAAGCTCTGATAGCAATTGAAGGTGAGAAAAACAAGAAAGGGGGGGTTTGAATTGTTTTGAAAAATAAGCGCTTTTTCAGAATAAGAACACACATGATTTTATACTGGTTCGCTTATAACTCAAAGCTACTCCAGTCCACCCAACCAAGGTGATTTCGCCTTCAAAAAGGACTTAATCCACTAATCTTGAAAGATTATTACAGCCAACGTCTAAGAGAAAGATCTCTTAGTCCTCCCAAGTATACAGACTGCGCAGAGTCACTTGAGGAACAATCAAAAACAATTTAGGCAAAACAGAGTTTGTAATCTAGAGTGCTTCTAGGATAAAGCAAATATTACAGCAATTTGAGCAAGTAAAAGGTTTCACGTTATGAGCAAAAGCTCGTGAAAGACTAAGAGAGAGAGTGGAATATTTCTGTGCGTTCAGGTGTGTGTCTCAAAGAAGTTTGTCGTCCTTTATATAGAGGTGAAGGAACCGTTATAGTGATGGCAAAATATTTAACTTTGATTAGAGTTTAATGCCATTACTTCTGTGTTTCTTGCCATAGCAGGTTTATCTCCTTGAATAACTTCTTTCCAAATATACTTTCTTTCCATTTGAATTTGTAGTTTCCGTTACTCTTTCTGGATAGGGAGATTCTTCGTCAGAATTTGTGTTAACTCTGTTACTCTGAGATTGTTGTGATGTAACATCAAAGCTTCTGATATTCTGATATGCTATTTTGCTCAGAGTCAGAACTTCTAGAGCACGTTTCCTCTTTAGATGCTTCTGATCTTCTGGTACTTTGTATCTGATTTGATTTTGTATCTGATAAAGCGATCAGATTCCTTTGTTCTTATTCAGAGTCCTGCACACTTAGAAACTTTTCGTTAGAGTGCCATTTTTGGTTTCATCCTTTGTTATCATCAAAATCCTGGACTCTGTTGTAGAACTATTTTTGTTCTTACAATATATGTCGTATTTTGCATCAGGATTACTTATATCATATATATAACTTGATCGATCTCAATTGCGTAACCTATAGACGATCGATGTATCGCTGCTTCACCATACTAACGTCGGATTCCGAAGCATAGTCAACATCAATCATCCAAATCGTACACACATGATGCCAAATTTAATTACTCGTTTATTCTTTGATTCATTCTGTCTTTTAATCGTATTAATACAGAAAATACAGAAAATAAACAGCTATCAGATGTATGGTTTCGTAAGTGGCTCTGATACCACTGAAGGAGAAGGGCGATCCAAAACGCAGCGGAATTTAAAAAAACTTCTCCTTTAGTGATTCTTACGAATAGGCATAATCAGTGATAGAATCATTACCTCTTGTGGCGATTGAAACCTTTGATGCAGATCTACGGAGCGATCACGAACGTTGAACAGTGACAATGCCTCTACTCAATCCACATGAACGGATTCGTTCAATCTCAGTGCTAGCTACTACGAATGAAGGTTTTAAGTGAGTGAGAGAGAGAAACGAAATTGCAACTGCACAAATGCTTCTGCACAAGGGTTCTATTTATAGAACCACTTGTGTGGGTTGTAAGCTAAAAAGCCCACTTAAGTGTATGTGGTCTATATCTTATGATATGCCAAAATCACTTAAGCGTGTGGTACCTTACCATATTTCGTATTCTACTTAAGTACACCATATCTTACGATGTTCTATAATTCACTTAAGTGCACCGTACCTTACGGTGTTCCTTAGTTACTCTATCTCTCATTGAAATTCTGGTATCAGATATAAGATGTCGAAGGTAATGTCACGACACTAATATCTGTTAATACACAATGGATAATTAAACAGAATTGTAAAGCAAATCACACAAGCAATTGTTAACCCAGTTCGATGCAACTCACCTACGTCTGGGGGCTACCAAGCCAGGAAGGAAATTCACTATAATAGAATTAGTTCAAAGACTATCCGTACACTTCACCAAGTTACAGTCTTTCTCACCTAATCTCTACCCGTGCAATTTCTACCTAAGCACTCTTAGATATGAGAACCCACTCACTTCCCTTACAATCACACACCCGTGATTTTAAACAACAATCCCTTGTGAAAAGAAAATACTTTTCAATTACAAAACTCTTGATTTTACTTCACAGTTTCAATCAAGAAGACACACTCTTGATCTTGCTTCACAACTTTGATCAAGAAGACAAATCAGTCCAATTCAATCATCAATGGATGACTTGAATGACCTACAGACACAAACCCTAGCTCTCTCTCTAAATTTCGCTCAGTCTTGGTTGTGTGTACAAATAGGTTTTCTGAGTCCCCTTTTATAGAAACATTGGACATCTTGAAAACCCTAAATCTATTTTCCAATCAAATCTTTTTATAACAGCTGTATAGATCTCCCTGGAAAATAAGTAAATCTGGTTGAAATCCCTGATAGAATGCGCCAGCTAGCCATATCTTCAATCAACCAATGATTTCCATTAATTGTGCAATCACAAAACACCAGACATTCATACTGAATGTTCTGTGTACAAGATGTCATGACATCGGGTCTGACATCTGGAAAAATCCTGCATAATCCATATTTCTTTTTATAGCAGGTACAGCCATATCAGATATCATGACATTGTGTATGTCATCTGAAACAATCCTGCATGAACATGTCTTCCATTTAAGCTCCAGCAGGTACAACTAATATCAGAAGCCTTGTCATTGTATATGGCATTCTGAAACAATCCTGCTTGCACATGTTCTTTAACTCCAGCAAGTACATAGGATATCTTATGTTAAGACATCACACATGACATCTTGTGAACACTCTTTGTTTTACCAAAATTGCTGCCAACACTTAGAATCAACACTCATCAATCCGTCCTTTTGTGTGTGACCCTGTAGGTTTTCGCGACATTAGCAATTATATTAAATCACGTATTTAACATAATAAACAGTGAGCGGTATCTAGCAACACATCACTGCTACCCAAGACACAAAAATGTCATGTGATCTGACAAATCCTTTTGTGATAATACTTATGTGTACAATTATCCTTTTGCCCTTATGTCTATATTGAACACAAGGCATAGACCGTGTCATCCTTGTCCAGTTCAATATTGGGCCCGTAGACATTTATCTTGTTACGCAGGATGGACAAATTCCATCTAGGTCACTCATGTCCCTTAGCATGTTTCGTGGAGTACCCATCAACTGTCTTTATGGTCATCCAGTTATGGACAATGTTTGATCAGCAATAAGGCACTCGAATCTATATCTAGGATCCATAGTGGTTTCAGGTCGAAGGGTGGTATACACCACTATCACCATGAGAATAACTTATGACACTTTGCATAACATTCTATATAGTATTCTCATAGCGGGTTAATCCAGTATAAATATTACTCTTAATATTCATACCTATGTTTAAGACTTGATAACTCTTTATCCATGATCCATGAGATGTGATCATCAGTCTATATACATAATAGTCTTAATACTTTAATGTTATCCCACTTTACAACAAAGCTCGACTATGGATACTTTAAGAATAATGTCCTTATGTTTAATGGGATCTCAAGATTAAGTCAGACTTGATACATTAAATGGACTAGCTATTCTAGGGACTTTATTAAACAAATATAATTATAAAAAAAACCTTTTATTATTAATAAATAATTCAATACAAGTACCAAAAGTATTGGCCTCTACGGCTTACACCAACAGGGTGGTAGGGTGAGCCCATAAGACACGTGTAAGTTAGTCGGCCCAATTGCTCTTGGCTTCTTTGAATCTTCTATTCAAGCATCATATTATCACCCGATAGGACATGTGGTAGAAGCACGAGGATCATCTCGGCCAGGAAGTAGGCAAACAACTGGGCCTTCAACTCTTTTCTTGCTTCGAAGGACACTTCAAACTCATATAGCTTTATGTCCCCCTTCGTAAAACACCAGCCAAATTCAAGTGGTACTACACCTTTTTTAGAGGTAAATCCGACTTAACCACATCAAAATGTGCGAGGAAATACCGTCGGAGCTTGCGTGGTGTTGTCATTAATGCCAAGGTTCTCTTCTCGATCTTCTGGTACTGTGCTTCTGCCCCTTTCAGGACCTTTGAGATAAAGTACACATGGTTCTGGTTGCCGTTGGATTCTTTAATCAAGACGGCGCTTACCGCCTCCTTAGAAACAACAAGGTACATATACAAAACTTCCCCTGAAAGTGACGGGTAGGCACCGGGGTCGTGGCTAGGATCCTGTCCAAATATTTAAATGCCTCTTCACAATCACTCGTTCACTCGAAATCGGTCTTTTTCCTTAACAATATGTAAAAAGGAAGAACATGTCATGCAAATTTTAAAATGAATATGCTTAATGCAGTTAACTACCATTCAACTTCTAAACCTCCTTTTTCGAAGTTGGTGAGCTCATTTGTATCATGGCCTCACACTTATCATGGTTTACATCAATTCATCGCTCTGTTAGAAGCCTAGGAACTTGTCGACCCTTACCCTGAAAGTGAATTTCTCCAGGTTGAGTTACATATGGTATTGTCGGACCTTCCTGAATACTCACTGAAGGTGTTGAATGTGAAGCTCCTCCCGACCAAATTTTACGATCGTGTCTTCCATGTAAACTTCTAGGGCCTCCTAAATTTTTTTCTCAGAAGGTCTTGTTCATAATTATCTTATAGGTTGCATCGACATTATTTAGTCTGAAGGGCATATCGTTATATTGATAATTCATATGCTCAGTCATGAAGGTTGTCTTTATCCAACCGGGTTTGAACATATGTATCTGATTATACCTCGAATAGACATCTATGAATAAAATCAACTCACATTAGACTGAATTGTCTACGATCTTGTCAATGTTCAGGAGTGAATAAGATTCCTTTTGACAAGCTCTGTTAAGATTGGTGTAACCATTATATATACTTGGATTTGGAAATGAATTTGGCGTCTAAAACGATGTTGGATAACTATTATATATACTTGGATTTGGAAATGAATTTGGCGTCTAATAGGCCTTTAACCGTGCTAGCAGTGGCTTCAGCTTTCTCTAGAAATTTCCTCCCCTAACATTGGGAGATGTAATAAGCGCCAGCTTCCACATTTAACAGATGAAATGTTACGATAGGATCAATGTCAGGCATATCATGTGGGGTTATAGAAAAAAGATCGGAGTTATCCTTGAGGTATTCAATCATGGCAGTTGTTACTTCCAAATATTTTTATTGACCTGGCAGGATTATCCCTGAGCTGGACGAACTCGAAATCACCATCTGCATCAGCCAAACTTCGTCTTCACATGCGTCTAGGTAAAAGCATCAAGAACCCTCAAATCTTCTTTTGCTTCTACTTCTAAGGCTGTATTTGATGCTAGAATATCCTCCTAGATGATTTCTTTTATCCGTTTTGCCTCATCCACGTCAGCACTCACTATGGCATGCCTTCATTCTTCATCATGATAAGTTACCTTTTGGTGGACCGAGAATACCTCTAAAGGATCTCCCTAGGATACCTCTGAAGGTACTCTAACATGATATTACCAAAAAGTTGAGGATTAACTTTCTTGCACGCTCTCCTTCTCTAGTTGCCAATGTCAGGTCTATAACTCCTTGAGGATGAGTTATCGAATCATTGAACGCTAACAGATCTCCCCAAATATACAAACTTAGATGCACTATCTGGATACCTAACATATCCATTATATTTGTGTAAAGGATGTTACAAGAACTTTTGTCATCTACAAGGAATTCGATTAGGTTGGTTTAGCGATGGCGATTGCAAGAGTCAAAGGCAGATCGAAATTTGGAATTCCATTGATCTTCTCGCGATCTGGAAATCCTAACTCTAATTGATCCTCACTTTTCCGAATTCCAATGTCAGCTATAAGTGGGGAGTAATCTGGCGAAGGACATGTGCTAGATGACGCAGTATCATAGAATTCATTAGTTGGTGACATTTGATAATCACTTGATTTAGGAGATGTATTAAGGATCTTAGACATGGCTGCTGGAGTTACCTTCTTTGTTTCTTCTGCTACTAATATATATATGATTCTAGATTTAGATTAATTTGATGGTGGATATTCGCGGGAATAAGGAGTCGATTTCCCACAGTCGACACCACTCTTTCGTTCAGGAACCAGAATTGAAGATATTGATGATATTGAAACGATGGTGATCTCCGTCACAGTAGCACGAGATGAACTTGCATGGTTAGCACTCCAACACTCAAGTCAGTTCAAAATTCGAGATGAGTATTGTGAAAATTAGATATCAGATAATGTAACTTGCTCTTTGCGAGTGAACCGATTTAATACCTTGGCGTTAACTGAATTTGATTTGAGATGAATTGGATGTTTGTGTGTGTGTGTGTGTGAAATTGAGAGAGAGAGAGAGAGAGAGAGAGAGAGAGAGAGAGATGCACTAACAATATAAAATATTTTCACTCTGTCAATTAATGAGAGACATCTACACGCTTTTATTTTTAAAATACTTTCATTACATAGCTAAATGATACAATCCTATTGGATGATATATTTGCCCTTTTAATATTCTATTTTGTAAGAGATGTAAAAACAATCTCTTTTTTTAAATCTAATTTTTTTGTCATTTAACTATCTTATTTATTTTTAGCCTTTAAAAAATATAATTTTTTATTTTAAAAATAATGATTTATTATCTAAATTTTAAATCTCGTTTAATGGACACATATTAGTTTTTTTTAGTATAATATAAAGTTATTAATCCATTATATTATTTTAAAAATTTCAAAATATTTTTATGATTTAGTACGTCATTCAATGCTAGAATGTCAATGTAAAATTCTTTTACGATATCTATTTTTTTTCTTCCAGATTTAGCATAAAATTCTTTTACGATATCTATTTTTTTTCTTCCAGATTTAGCATAAATAATAACTATTTTTGGTTTGACAATTACATAAGAATCAAAATTACATGTGATAATTAAAAAAAAGACAATTTTTAAAAAGTAAACTATTTGTATGACTATAATAGAATAGAGGATGAAAAGTGCAATTAAATCAAATATAAAAAATAATTATAAAACACGACTAATAAAAGAAAACGTTGGTGTAGCACATAATATCTACTAAACTTTTAGCAAGTGCAAGTATTCATATATTATATAGTAATATCCGATGTGGAATCCAAATCTAATCGCAAAAATACAAGAAAATACACGCACCTCTTAAGCTTTTGCCTTTACATTTGTTAGCTTAGATTTCCACTTGGATGGCCAATGAAGTTTTGGGTCACCTTGTTTGAACTATAAAATATATTTTTAAAAGGGATTTTTTATCCACACTATAGGATGAAAAAGATTTTATAGAAAACTTAAAATCTCCTTTAGATTTCTGAGAGACAACTCTGAATGCACTTTTGTTTTAATTCAAAATATTACAATTGATATAAAGATGCATCTCCGAAATATTTCAAAACACATCTCATGCATCCCATTGAACCACACCAACATATTTTATAAACACGAATATCGATATGCATCTCCAAAATATTTCAAAACACACACCATGCATCCCTCTCTGAAAGACCCGTTTTAAATATTTATTGATCCAGAGATGTATCTCCGGATTCATATTTTATGGTTACTCAAATGAAAATGATGATGTATAAATGTTAAGACCCATGTTATGTGATGGACATTAAACCATACAACTGACATGCAAAAAAGGACATATATAAATTCGGAGTCAAAATAAGTTATCATGACATACACAATAAAGTCGAAATATAAAATGAAGTCAAAATAAGTAAAAATAAAATACAATCGAAATAAATCCAAACTACAAATACTATCAACTATTGCGTATGCCGGAATCAAGCTCATCTAGCTCCTCGATCTCCTCTTCCCCCGTGCTCCGACGTTATCTTCGGTACATCAGGGTCTCTCATGTCCCCGTCATAATGTCATCTAGGACCTCCCTCACATCATAACCATCAGGAAATATACCTCTGTCAATATCTGCCTCTACAATCTCCATAATACGACGACATCTAGGCAACACATCATGAACATGATCTAACCTAGCCTGCTCTTCCTCTAGTATCTCCTAATGAGCTGGCCTAGGTGGATCTCTTGGAGTAGCCTGCACCATATATGGGTGTGACACCCTGAAGAACCACCTGATGCACCCTTCTACGTAGCTCAAATCGCTTTCAGATATGATATTATGTGCCTTCTCTTGTATCAGATGACTAAGATAATCATTAAACATGGCGTTCATATGTCTACGTGTCATAGAGGGAGGAGCAGAGGTAACAGGTGTCTGGGAATAATCTGGGTGTATCTGAACTACCGCATAACGCACTCAGGCAGATGAGGAAATATCATACGTGAACTGCAAGCCAACCATCCCAAGTATAAGACCATGTCGTCAAATGGTTGTGTCTCACGGTGATCGACATAGGTGTTAAAGTGCATATCCTCTGCTACCAAGCGTCAAAATACACTCAAAACGGCTTTGTCGCTTGGTTCCCTCTGAGCAGGGAAAATACAGAAGCACGAAGCATATCCTCAGTATAGGTCAGTACACACGACCAACTGGAGATGTGTGGGAATTGCTGGAGGATCCAAGCCCGAAAAGTATTGGAACACACAAATCATTAATAAGGGCGTTTCAAAAATGTAATAAAAATGACACACAAACAAAAAGACCAATAAATATTACTGTAAAAATTGTGATGTTGTATACCACCTGCTTCGTTTTCCACCTACAGTCCTCAGATAACTTTGAGTATAAGTAGATCAAACAAGTGTCCCCCCAATTGTACTAATGGATCCGCTAAAAGTCCTCGAAGTATCATAGGTAGATGATATCCATATAAGTGGCACTCTTGTCCATAAAAATGGAAGTGTCAACCAAATATAGCAGGTATGCTCTCATAGAATTCATTGCCCCAGCTGCTCGTCATCACCTCTAGCCTTAGGTGCTATAACTTGTTTATCTGTATATATCTTTTTCAAGAATTCAAACCTAGCATGAGCCCCACTGGTTTTTTAAAACTCCCTCAAGGCAACATCTGGGTTAACTCCCAGATAGTCTACCATCGACTCAAGTGCCTCATCTTTGTTAATCCTCCAATGCTCTAAAAGCTTCCCCTTAATCGGAAGATACAACAAACATGACACATCATCAAGTGTGATAGACATCTCACCAAGTGGTAGATGAAATGATTAGCTCTTAGTGTCATATCTCTTTAGAAATTCATTAAGCATCTTGTGAGTCACCGTAACACAACTAGTCTTGCATAATTCCTTCATCTCAGATAGTTGTAAAGCAGCCTGGAACCACTCGGCAATAGGCTGATGTAAGCCAGTAGTCTTCCATCCATGGTTAATGAATTTTAGTGGATCACGATCCTGAAAAAAATAAAGCATCATCAGAAACTTGTAGTATAATAATAAACGTAATTTAAAAAGAATGAATTCAACTAATTTTACCTCCCCGTCCCAAATATGTATTGCAGTATGGTTCAGGTAAAGAAGCAACAATGACAACTCTAACAGGCCTCTTCCAAATACATGAGGTGGCACTGACTCATCAGTCTGAGGTCCCTCTGGTGCCTAGGGTGGCACTAGTGCCTCTAGTGAGTGAGGTACCTCTGGTGACTCGGGTACCTCTTCCGTATCAATCGGGATAGAGGGAACGTGGGCCTGCAAAACCGGACTCTTTTCCCTCCAGACAAATGCATGTCGTGCAATCCTGTCGTGCCTCAATTTGTCGCCTCTATCAGCCATAATGCCTATTAGTAAACCAGACAAGTGTCACACAATTACTACAAGCAACAATACAAGCAAGAAAAGCAAAAAAAAATATAGACTGATAAAATACGAAGATACATCTCCGATTCCTGAGAATCCAAACGTTGAAAAAATACTGAGATGCATTTCTGAATTTTCCTGCAACTTTCATTTTCGTCAATGGCGCTAATACAAATCACAAAGACCCCAAAAATAATGCACTGATAATTACGTTCAACTATGAAACACATTTCTCATAATGTATCAACTATCAAACATGCATAAACTACGTATTTCAATACCTAATCATCAATTTCTACAAATTTATACAAAAACTCAAAAAAGTTTGCAATAATAAAAAACTTACAAGAAGTGAAGAATCTTTGAAGTTGATGTAGTTGAATAAGCTCTTTGATATCGTCCGATGATGATTGAAGACTTTGGTGTTGCTTGATTGATTTTGAGACAATTTGATTTTGAGAGAGTTTTAGTTTTTTAACAAGTGAAGGAGAAGAAGGGTTTTGGTGCGTTAGGTATAAGCACCGTCCGGAGATGAATCTCCGTAATATTTACGAAGATGCACATCCGTAGTTTTTTCACATTAAGTTAAACTTCTATTGATTTATGGTGCATTTGGAGATGCATCTCCGAATTCTGAGGATATTTCTATATTTTCACGTGGTACCCTAGTAATACATAGAGTGTATTAAGAAATTACCTTTTTAAATTTACGATAAATAAATGTGATTCTAAAAAAATGTATTACGAATTTACACATACACTTAGTTATATGAGAGTGCTACCATACACTTATTAAGAATTTACATTACTTTTTTTGAAATTTAAAATATACATATTTAAAAATGTATTATTGTAAAATAATTTAAGCGAGTCTTTTATTTTATTTTTTACATTAAAGACCGTTTTCGAAGACGTGCAAAACAAATTATCGCATATAACCCAAAATTTAACATAGTTAAACCGTAATAAAATAAAATCTCATTAAATTTTTTACAGAGTTAAATCTTGTTAAAGTATGACTCATATTTATTTTTCTACAAAGACTAAATTTTTTGGATAAGTTTACACAATTGAAGATTGAAGCTTCAAAGAATTAGATTCAATAATTTGTATTAAAATTGAGTTAAGTTAAAATTCAAAGTCCAAATTTAAAGGTATCAAAATTTGGACTTCTCTTGAAATTCCACTTTTGGCATTGTTACCTTGGGACTACAGTCGTTGACTTCATCGGCACTACGAACCACCACTATTATAAAATACACATAATATAATATGCTACTACTTCGTCTATTAAACCAACCGAAGTAATAGATATATCTTCTTCAACTCTTATGGATTAGGGAAATGTGTTATCCGAAACTCATTTCTTTCACTTCTTCTTCATATTTCAGGTACGTAGATGTTTTCTCCTTTTATGTTATGAGTTATGATCCTTTTTTGAATATGTTAATATTTTTCTTATGTTATGTTGTATGTTGTTGTTGATAATTTTATTTTTGTTGATAAAAAATTTATGTTGTTTAAGGCATATTGTTGTTGATAAAATTTCTATGTTGTTGATGATTTTGTTTATGTTGACATATGTTGTATGTTGTTGTTGATAAAAAATTTATGTTGTTGATGATTTTATTTTGGTTGATAAAGTTGTATGTTGTTTAAAGTATGTTGTTGTTGATAAAAGTTGTATATTGTTGATAAAAGTTGTATGTTGTTTAAGGTATGTTGTTGTTGATAAAGGTTATATGTTATTGATCAAAATTGTATGTTGTTTAAGGTATGTTACTGTTTATGATATTGATAATGTTATTACTTGGACATTATAAATATCATATTGTTCGTTCAAAATTTCCTAGAAGATGAGTTTATTATATAGTATGTGATTTGAGTGTTTTATAAATCCCTCATTTAATATATAATCTTTCAAATTTTCATTAGAAATTAATAATATGAAAAATCAAGTTATGTTAGAAAACAAATTACTCTAATCAATGTTTTACGTACTTTCTCACACTATGACAATTAGAATTTGATTTTATGTTTGTAGTTCTTCAATAAACACTTTCTTTTTTATTATGGTATTTCTGTAAAGTTAATACTTTGCATAATGAACTAGTAAAAAAAGAACTGTTTATTGAAAAACTACAAGCATTAAATCAAATTCTAACAGTCAAATAGCGAGATACGGATAATGGGTTATAGAAAGATGAGAAAACATTAATTAATCTAACTTAATCTTCTAATATAACTTAGTTTATCATATTATTAATTTCTAAATCAGACCAAAAGGTTATATGTTTAGTGAGCAGTTGATGAAATGAGCATTTCACATAAGTTATAATAAACTGAAGTAAGCATATCACCATGGTTGGAATTAAGCATCATGGTGAAATATTGTGTAATAAGTATTTCACTACGATTAAACTCTATAACCATGGTGAAGTGTATTGAAATCTATAAAAAATTCAGGTGTTGGTTATCGAACCTCTGACTTCAACCTTTTACTACGGTTATTTTAAGCAACTGTTGTGGTATATCACACGCTACTGTGTTTTTACCATGACCAGTAGACTCTAGTTGTAAGCAGCCCACTACACTAGTTTACCACGGTTCATCAACCATAGTTATATCTCTTTATCAACCATAGTGAAATGTGTTATTTGTAGTAGTGCACTATTATTGGTCTTTCGCCACTGTTCGACCTCCGTTGGACCACCACCCATAACTCTATCGCCTCCTCTGACTTCCCTGATAATTTTTTATACTGTGATTTCTGATAGTCTTGAAACATATTTTTCTTTTCTTTATCATTTAATATTTTGAGGCACACTTCCACAAATCTCCACTTTGACTCAAACGCAATTGTGATGTTAATTTAACAATAAACCACCTTGTTGTTCTCTCTAATGCTAAAATCATAATTCAATAACCTTGATCAAGTCTAAGTCCCGCTTGAACACTGATCTTTCCACTTGCACCCAATCACCTTTTCCTGCTTAAGTAATCTAGCAAGCCACAAGTATGGTTTTTCAACCATCTTTAACTACATTTTATTTTGAATTCCTTCCTTAAGTTAAGCCAACGTTGCAAGAGCATCTACCATCTGGTTTTCATCTTGAGGGATATGATGAAACTCAACCTTTGTAAAGAAAGTTGAAATCCTCCTCATATAATTTTTGTATGGTATCAAACCAGGTTGAATCGTCTGCCACTCACCTTTGATCTGATTCATAACCAACGGTGAATCTCCATAGACGTCCAAATATTTGATTCTGAGATCAATGACCTCTTCAATCTCTATAATGCAAGCTTCATACTCAGTCATATTATTCATACACTTGAAAGTCAATCTAGCTGTAAACGGAAAATGTGTGCATTGAAGAGTAATCATCACTGCCCCAATGCCATTAGCATACTGATTAACAGCTCCATCAAATACCATGCCCCAATGGGAACCAGGTTCTGGCCCTTCTTCAAGCAATGGTTCATCACAATCTTTCATTTTCAAGTACAAGATCTCTTCATCGGGAAAATTATAATGTACTTGTAGTGGTAAATTCATGACCATTAAACTATGGATAAACTTAACGTCAATTAAATCAGAGTCGCCACCGCGCTTTTATTGTTTCTAAAGGAAAAGGGAAAACTACAAACAAAACCCATTGATAAGAAGTTTTCAAATCAAAACTAATAAAATGCCATAGATTACACGTAAGGGGGTTGGTCACACATAGGGAAGGTGTTAGCAACCAAAGTGTCCTAGGTACTCCTACGGAGCCCTTTTTTATGCGTGTATGTGTTTTTGGATAAAATATGTTTGAAGTAAAAAGAGTGTGGGGATGAGAAAAATAATTCATTGATTATATTTTTGTGTTTGACAAGTCCTTCGGACTTATGCCTACGTGCCAATATAAAAATGAGGGATCAAAACCCCGTAGTTCGTGGTATCAATTTCAAAGTGAGTGAGTTGCTTTTAACAAAAATTTAAGTTTAAAAGAGGCACAAAAAGCCTAAAAGAGTTTGCATGAGTGTTAGTTCTTTTTGTCTTTTTGAAATTTTAAGTCAAGTATGGTTAAGTTTATTTACAAATTTGAATTAAGAAAAGAAGTTAAAAAAATGCAATGGCATAAGGCCAACGTTTCTAATTTTTGCAATAAAGTATAAGTTTTGAAATCACAAGCAAAGAATATTTTGAAAGGGGGGAGAGATTTAAAATTTAAGAAGTGGGAGGAGATGAAGAGACTAATCCTAAGCAAAAATTTAAAAGTTAAGAGTTGAAAATATCTGACCAGTGGGATGAAATCCAATAGACAAGAGTGTCATATACAAACCCACTTTCCCTTTGGACTTTAGAATCAAGCAATATCATTACATAAATAGCAAGATGAAGAGCAAGGCATCAAATAAAGATAGCCACATCCGAGTTAGCAACTTCATAGTCTTCTTCTTAATCTTCCATGTATCAGATGACATACTCCTTAAGGCATTAGACACAGGTTCAAAGTAACATTTGCATCAAGACCATGTAACAGATGAACTCAAATGGATACCTATACTTGCATCAAATGAAAGCTCAAACTTGGTTTCAGAAAAGTTTGTATTGGCCAAGTCCTTTTGCATAAGGAGTGTTGCCTAATTCTAAGTCTAAAGCTCAGATCCAATCCAACAGTCCACACAAATATTTTTTTAGGGTTTTTGTTGTTTATTAGGTATTTTAACGTCCTAAGACCACAAACACAAACAAAGTACACAAACAAATATACACAATCACAATATATGGCTCAAATGAGCAAAGGGAAAAATGGCATAAACATAAACAAGTTAGATGATATGTAAAATGGAAAATGGTAAATGACTTGAATTTTAAATGACATAAAGTAAATGACTTGAAATTAAAAGCAATAAAAGTAAACGTTAGCCAAATGCTAGTTGATTAGATGTTAGTATTGTTTTTGCTTTTCAATTGATTAAGTCATTATTTGGGCAACACTCAACCCTCTATTCACAAGCATGGATCCTTGAACCAAGACATCTTCCAAAGGAAGGAAAAAAGACCAAGTTTCCACACAATACCATGAAAGGGGGGAGACTTACAATCCCACTTACTAGAATATTATGCCTTTTGGGTCAAAATTTAGCGTTATGCTAAGCAATCGTAATTGGACTAATATAGAAGTCTAAACTATCTGAGGCCGGACAATAGAAATTTTAGTGTTAATGCATGTTATAGATATGGTATAATGAACCATACTCCTAAAACATACCACAGTTAAAAGAAAATGGCAAAAGGGTGGATCTAATCTCAGTCATACTTGTATTGGTTTATGAACCAATTAGCCTTAGGATATAGAGATATCATTCGTCAATAAAATGGATGAGATAGAATAGGATTGAAGATGAAGAGGGAGGGGAAATGATACAAACACAATTTGATCATGGGAGGAATTTTATCAAATTAAAATCATTCATTCATTTTGGGAGATGAAATGTACATTTCATCAATCCCCTAAATCCAATGATTTTAATCCAACAAAAGTCAAATCAACATTGACCAAGGCCCAAACACAAAAGTCAAACTTCACAAGTCCATACAAATAGCTCAACACAATTTATTTCAATTAAACAAATAAAAAAACAATTAAAAATGCATTAAATTAAATTATGTTTGATCAAAAACCTAAAATCTCTTCAAAACACCAAATAAATGGCCAAGAGATTTATCCTAGGCCAATGAAGCTCAAAGGACCTCGGACAAAATTTTTTATAATTTTTGGAAACTTAAAAGTATTTTTAAACAATTAAAGATATGCACAAAAACAATTAAATCATGAAAAATACTAATATTGATCCAAAAATAATTTTAATTCAGAAAATGAAAGAGAAAAATATTTGAAATTTTTTGGTGAAAGTCCCATATTTTTTGGATCAATATTAAAATTAATATGAATTAATGAAAATAAATCAATAAAAAGATAAAATCAAAAAATCAGAAAAAACATGGACCACTTGATCTCCCTCATTAATTGGGGTGGCAGATCAAGTGGCTCCTAGCGCGCGTTCCACGAGGTCATTAGTCAACATCGCAACAGGGATGGTAATCACAACCAACGCGTGAGATTAAAAAAAATTGAAAGGATCATGTGGTTCAGAAGCGTGCCAATACATCGTCGGAGCCAGAGCTCTGGTCTTCTCCTCCGGTGGACCTCACTGGACTGGTCCACCTTCAACCATCACCAAAGTAAAAAAGAAGGACATGCATTTAAAGAAAATATGCTCAGGAGCTCGAATCTGACCTAAATTTTGTCTAACTCCAAGTATATAGAAAGATACAGGGAATTGAATTTTGAGGATCATGATCTGAGTTTCTTCGATTTGACCTCTAAGCAACTCAATCTTGTTGCCTACATTGGTAGGACTTCAGACAACCAAAAATCAACAAGAATAATGGAGAATTTAGTGAGAATCGAAGAGATGTAAAATTCTGAAAATCACCTTCAATGTAGCTTCAGATTAACACGGTCTTGCTCTTAATTATGCTTGGCCTTGCTTCAAATGCTTGAGGGAGTGGAAATGGATCAAAGAATAGGAAGGACTCTTGGAGTTTCAATCTCAAAAATAGTGGGAGATTCAAACTCGATTGTCAAAGAAAATCTTCAAGCTTATCCTTTGAATGTGAGGGTTTAGAGTTTCTGATTCAAATCTTGTGCGCCAGGGTCCCTATTTCTGAGCAAGGGAGCTTCTATTTATAGCCAAGGAGATTGATAATTGCACACTTCCATTTTTGGCCAAAGTTGAAATCTCACTTGCATGCTTGCATGGGCGTGTGATAGGCCCATCAAATGATGCACTTAGGTCCAAAATTATATGTAAGCAATGCTAAAATCATGTTAAAAAGCCATGCATTCGTGTATGAAAACTGGAACTTTAAATCTTACAAATGGTCCTTCAACTTCAAGCCATGCGCAAATCATTCATATTTTGTCCAAATGAGATTAATTTGGACTTTTTGGAAAGGTTAGATCAAGAGGAACAACTTTCATGTTAAACACTTTTTCATTTGTATCTTGGATCGTGATGAATTTTGAGGTGGAAGTTTGGAAAATCAAACATATCAAAAACATTTCTAAGTATCAAGCCATATGTTCACTTCTTCCACCATGAGTAACTTTTTCTATGGACTTCAAATGATAAAAGTTCCTTCATCAAAGTTGTATATATTTCAAGTCCCTTAAATTTAGTCACAAATTTGACCTCATTTAGATTTAGCATGAAGGAGGTATGCATTTTATAAGTTGAGGAAAATCACTTGTTCAATGGTATTGACCCAAAATGACCTATGATGTTTCCTCTTATCACATGCATTTTCAAGTTAAATTTGCACTTCCTCCAAACATAAACATTGAAGTATACATCTTGAATTTGATCATGCATTTTGAATGGCTTTCATCTCATAAAAATTGAGCAAGTTATGGTCTTGGGAAGTTGACTTCCAAACTAGGGTTTAGACAAAATGACCTATAATCTTTCACCATAGAAAATGACTTTCTAAGCAAACGTAGCTCTTGACCTCAATATGAAAGTTGTTTGGAATGTCATTTATAGTAACGTTTCTCTTGGAATAATTTTCATATGACAAAAATTGTAGGATATAGAGTCTAGGGAACCCCAATTTTGACCAGTAGACTTTCTCTGGTCAACCATCATGAACCAACTTGCTAGCTTGATATTATCTTGACTTTTGGGACTCATGGGGAATCATATATGCATAAGATGATGTAATGTGAAGTATACCTTGAAATATTTGACCAATTGTTGAAGAAACTTGTTGAAGAAGTCACATAAGATACCTAAATGAATTAGGGTTTCCAAGGCAAACCAACTTCAAACTCTTGATGATTTCTTGATCAAAATAACATGTGAAGATCATGGGGATCCATATATGATACTTAGAGCCAATATGAACCATTTCTTGATTGAGCTCCTTGCATTAAGGGTCTTGAACCCTAGATATGATCTTGATAGAGCATAGGTGAGCATACCCACTACCTACAAAAGAGTTAAAATATACATTGACATATTTTTGGTATTTTGGTTAGTAAACAAAGAAAAATGAAGTATGATGCAATCAAATTGTGCTTGGTGACCTCTCCCAATTCAAACCCAATGAATGAGAGGTAAGGAGGATGCCAAGTTGTGATCCCAATGCCAATGCATATGATGAGATGGCATGACGGATCTTAGGGTCAAAATCGGGGTCTTACAGATGCCCCTATTTAAGGACGTTCTAGCTGAGGAGATGAAGGTTAAAATCTTCGCATCGAATCAGTAGAATGGACTTAAATAACAACAATAGAAACAAATTTTGGTCCCTAAGAGACCTCTTGATGCATATGATATGAATGTTAAAATAATCTTTGTGGGGGAAATGTTACCACAAAGGAAAACAATCTAGAGATATTGAAAGTCCGCATGAGTATAATGCATTCCGTAAGGAAAACTCACTGGGGAGACAAGAGACTCTGGAGGATAAAAAGGTTGTGCATAGGCCAGACTACGACTTTAAAACTACTAGGGGAACTCGAGAGATTCCATGAAAATAAATAAATGGAAAGACTTAATCGGGGAATAAAAGGGAAAATCTGCAAAGGGAACAAGTATATCAGAACAAAGCTGAAATGCCTGAACCAAGCAGGGGATAGAGACTCCACTGGGGAAATACACGCTCGAACTCAGCTGGGGAAGAAAAGATCTTTGACACAAGAGTAACAGAAGTATATTATCCACTACCGATTACTGGGTAAGGAGATAACATACTCTAACAAAGAGGACATCCGTTACCGGTTAGGGTAAACATATCAAGGATGACTCACTGAGGGCAACAAAAGGTGTATTCATTACCAGTTACTAGGCAAGAATAACCTGTTGGGGAAAAGCCAAATAGGATTTACATCTACCAGCTACTGGGCAGAAGACCGCAAAGAAAAAGAATATATGTGACTGGTTAAAGTGAACATATCAAGGATAGACTCAAAGAGGAAAGAATATCCGCCATCGATTAGGATGAACATATCAAGGATAAACTCACTGGGGACATTAGGAAGAATATCTGTTACCAGTTAGGGTAAACATGTCAAGGATAAACTGCCTGAAAAAGTAGGAATTACATCTATCGGTTACTGGATAGAATACCAAAAAGAGAATATCCATCACCGGTTAGGATGAACATATCAAGGATAGACTCCGAGGGGAAACAGGATTTACAACTACCGGTTACTTGGCAGAATACCGCAAAGAAGAGGAAATTCATCATCGGTTAGTGTCGCATCACGCGAAAAACCGGCGGGAAAACAAGAACAACAGAGCCGCCACCGTGCGTTATTTATCCCGAAAGAGGGAAAGGAAACGCTCAGAGTAAACCTGGAAAAGACATGGTCTCGCGACCAAAGAGGATGGGTTCGGGAGTCGGTTATGCGAAGGGAAGGTATTAGCACCCCTACGCATCCGTCGTACTCGACGGGATCCACGCACAAAAGGAAGGATAAATGGTTGCTAAAACACTGCTCAAACTCACACACACTGGCTGAAAGAGACACAAGAAAACAGACTGAAACTGACTCGGCATGATATCGCATCCTGGGCCTACTTAGTCTATCAGGCATAGACATCAGAGTCGAAGTAGTTCGGACTGGGGAAACGACACATGCTCGCTAGGATATCGCATCCTGTGCATACGTATCTCCTTGGACGAAGGAGAATCAGAACATTCGTAGCTCGGCTGACACGCACACAAACAAACACAGGCAAAGGCAAACGTGGAGCCTGAATGCCAATCACTGGACTTACATCAGCATCCGAACCAAAACACACACAAAGAGGCAAACGTGGAGCCTGAACGCCAATCACTGGACTTACATCAGCATCCGAACCAAACACACGCACACTGGAACCCAAATGCCACTCGATGGACTTACATCAGCTTCCAAGCACACAACAAGACAAAACAAAGACACAGGCGCCCGGAGAGATCTGCTCATCTCCTGCCTACGTACCTCATCTGGTATGAGGATCAGGGCGACGTAGTTCCCCTACAGAGGGATAAAGGACTAGCCTAACCAGATAACAGAGGGAGACACAACTAGGGAGACTACGACTCGAGCCTAGATGTTATCATGCAAATCATCCCTAAGTTAAGGTTTCTAGCTAACTGGCACAGGGAGCCAGCCTATCCTAATCATGACTTGCACAGGAAGCAAGCCACACACACACTTAACTTGCACAGGGAGCAAGCCAAACAAAACCTAACTTGCACAGGAAGCAAGTCTAAACTAAACCTAACTTGCACAGGAAGCAAGTCAAACAAACATACAAGCACAAGTAGCACACACTATACACAAGCAAGTGGCTCAAACAAGGGTTAGGTTTTAGTCGAGGGGTCATATCAACCTCAACAAACAAACCTCTGGAACTGGGTGAATGTGCTCTTAACCTTGCCATTGAGGGGCTAAGGTGAAGCAGATGAAAGGTGAGTGAAGATAAGACTTCACAGCTCTTATCCCTGGCCTGGGAGAGCTTAAGACAAGAATGTGTGGGTTCAGAAAGTGGGAACCCTTCTACACATTTAAAACTGACTCAACTGTGTAATTGCACAAGATCTTGGGTGTTTATCTGTAATGCATCAACACAGTGGTGTGAGCAAAACAGAAGACACACTGAATAGCAGGGGATAGGTTGCTTATCCCTTGGTTCTGCCAATTGCCTCTTCACTTAGGAGGTCTTTGACTCTATGCAAGGACAAAATTAAACATCCACAAACATTGCCTCTTAAGGAGGACTTCAGACAGTTGCCTGGCCAAGTAACAGGCCAGGTCTTCCAGACTACATGAAGTTAGGAAGTTATACCTCAATGCAAATTGCTTATGCAAGCAAATCAAAGCAAAAGTTCACAAGGAACTGAGCAACTAAAAGCACCTGAAATAGTCAAGCAGACATTAGTATACAACCTCAAACAAAGCAAAAGGAAACAGAAGTCGACAGTCAGTCAGAAGCAAATGAATGTGCAAGGCACAAGGCTTAAGGCATGTGAGCCAAGCCACCTACAAAACAAACAAGTTAGACAATGATATTTAAGCAAGCTCAATCAAAAAGAAATGGTCTCATTGGTCATTTGTTGGTCAACCTGAAAACACAAGCTCAAAAGTGAGTAACAGGACCACTAGGGCAAACCTAGGGTCAAAAGAGAATGAAAAAGTCAAAACAGCAAAGGGCAAGTATCCAAAATCATGCTCAAACAATCAAGAAACAAAACCAATTGGGTTCACATTCATATCAATCATCATCATCATTTCATGAACAATTTAGGTCAAAGTGTTGCAAACAGAAGCTCATAGAAGTCAACAGTAAGACTTAACTCAAAAGCAATCTTAAACATTTCCAAAAATCACCAAATAAATCATGACCAATCACAACCCACAGCATGGTAAGCATGTAAAATTTCATCTCATTTGGACAAGTGGAAGGCAGTCAATGAAAATCAGAAAGTCAAAGTAATTTTGGACATGCTTAAGGAAGTCAACCAAACATGCATCAACTTAGAAAAATCATAAATCAGAGATGGTGTATGATAAATGAATGGGACCAAAACCATGTCAAAGATAAGGATGTCTAGTTATCTCATGTAAAATTTCATGTCCATCTAATAAAGTATGAGAATTTCACAAATGAAATGGCAACATGCATCACATGAGGTCAACATTTTGGTCAAACATGGGAGAAAATCTCAAACAATTAGGAAATGCCTCAAATAATTCCACAAAAAATCACATGCAAACTAGACATACAAAGGTAGGTTCATGCAAAATTTTAGATCAATTGGAGGTCAAGAAGCATGGTATCAAAAATCATGAAGTTGCACATCAATGGTGTGACACAAATTGTCACACCCTAATTCAAAAAATCATAACTCACAAACAAGCAATGATAAATTCACAAACTCTATATCAAAATCACCATGAATGTGTCTAGTTTAAGCACAAAAAATTTGGGAGCCATTGGATAAAGTATCACCATTTCACAAATGTTTTGGAAAAGTGTACAAAATATGCATACATGTCACAAACCCTCATACCAATTAAAAACCATCCATCAAAAAATTCTGGAAAAAATATGATAAAAAACTAGAGATGGAGATGAACATTCCACAAAAAACCCCATGAATTTTGGATTAAAATTGGATGCGCAATGATTTTTGTAAGATTGATATACAAAAGTGAAATTAAAAATAAAAACAACATAATCCAATGTGTCATGTGCCACAGCCGTGGCATTTTTGTAATTCCGGAATCCACTTATCAAAACACGGCCGTTTTGGGCGACGAAAGGAAATAATTTGATTGGCTCTTGGTTAATGGGGGCATGCAGCACGTGAAACAGCAGAAAAATCTGGAAAAACTGGCTTTAGGGTTTATGGCTACAGTAACGTCTTCATCCTCTTCCCAAAATCGTGGAAAAAAAATATGCCCAGAAATGTAAATTGAACACGTCATGGTAATCATCAAGCAACACACATCAACATTCCAAACTCCATTTTTATTAAATCAAGTTAAACAAAAAGAAATAAGCAAAAACAAGTTTGGATGTAAAACTTCAACTCAACATAACTTGCTAAATACTAAACCATTTTTAACCATTCAAAGCTCATAATGATCAGGGAAAGGAGATCTACAAAGTGTATATCATGGTTCTGGAAAAGGTGAGAGTCGAAATTTTACCAAGTTGGAAGAACAGTGTTGATTCGGTTGTTATTTGGTCTCCAATGGCTGAAACAGGTGTCCCAAAGATCTTCAAATGATGAATGATGAAGAAGGTTTGGCTTGAAATGGCTTGGTTTGGATGTAAACAACTTCTGCCATTGATGATGCTTGTCCAAAACAGTCCACGAACATGGCTTTACAGCTGCACCTCCATGCTTGCAATGGCTTCCAACATGATTGTGAATGATGGCACAAGCAAGTGTGGTTCGAGCTCTTTGAGGTTTTCTCAAGAAAAATGCCAAAATGCAAAAAATGGATTTTAGAGAATATGAGTTTTTTTTTTCTGTTTAGACCAAGTGGCTGCTAGGGTTTGTAAATGACAGAAAATCATCTTTATATTCTCTGTTTAAGAGTACAAATCAAAGTCCATGGAAATGTGGGATGTAGTTGTTGAAAAATGTACTTTTGTCCAATTTTCAAGCAACTTGGGAATGGCTATATGTACTGCACGAAAATGACTTGGTTCATGTCACAAATGCATTTTCAGAACATGTTTGATTGGTAGAAATGGTTGGAAATGATTATTTGGAAAGTTCAATTTTTCACCTCACTTGAAAATAATCCATGTAGGTTCAAAAGTGCCATTTTGATTGGTGAAGTTTTGGTACATGAAAGTTACATTTTTGGAAAGAGGAGGTCAAATGTGACTTGTAGGAAAAAACCCCACCCAAATTGGCCAAATGGTTTGAGAGGTATGGCCTTTTGAAGTTCAAGAATTTTTGAAAATGAATTGATCATAACTTGCCAACCATACATGGGAATTGAGTGTTCTTGGACTTTTTGGAAATGGGAGAACAAGATCTTCAACTTTCATGTTGGGCAAAAATTCATTTGAAGCTTGTATCATGATGTAAGTTTGAGGATCAAGACTTTCCATTTTGGGCAGGTTTCAATTACAGGTCCAGTTTCCATTTTTGGAAATTTCTGATCTGGCTTCAAATTCTTCCATGATGGTGTTTGACATGATATATGAGGACTATATGGACATGAATGAGACCTCTCAAACCAAATCCAACCATCAAAACCATAAAATCAGACACAGTTGACCAAGTTTGACTTTTTAGGGTTTCTGACTGACTGTGCATTGACTGATGACTTCTGAACATCCAATCCTTGACCAAAACACTTCAAATGGATCCCCAAGTCATGTGAACATGTTGGACCAACCCTAGGGCCTTGGCTCAATGAGAAACACATTTGCTTGCTTGACTGACTGATCTCCTGACCAGTTTGACCTAATTTCTTGATTGGCTTGCACTTGAGGCAAATGGGACAATGCAATGCTATGCAGTGGACCATGTTATGCTATGACCTAATATGAGAATGTATGTACAATGATAGGTGCAAATTTGAGGTGTTACAGTTAGGATGAACATATCAAGGATAACCTTCTGGGGAACAAAATAGGGATTACAACTACCTTTTTACTAGGTAGAATACTAAAAACGAAAATATCTGTCATCGGTCAAGATGAACATATCAAGGATAGACTCAAAGCAGAGGAAGAAAATATCTGTCATCAGCTAGGATGAACATATCAAGGATAGACTTCCTGGGGAAACGTGAAAATGAATCCGATGTGGAGAAAAAGGTTACTTTTTCCGGGTATTGGGGCAAAAGCGAAATACTTGCAAAATGAGAAGAATATTACCAGTTACTAGGTAATAGACTCTCAAGGGACCAAAAGTATCTATCTAGGTAAGATCTAGAAAGAAATAGTCAAACAAGGACTCAATCCAATGAGGATATAACTCAGGAGGAGTGATTCCATCCAGATAATTAACTAGGGAGGAAACTGAAATAATAATCATCCACGAGGAAATAACTCAGTGGGAAATGAGAAAGGTTAAATTCTTTCTGCTTAAGGGGCTGACACTCTACAATTGAAGGAGGACAGACACACCCAATATGCGTGGGAGGGAAAAGATACCACCGTAGTAGAGGATCAAAGAAATAATGAATCACAAAGTGTATTAATGATGTGATAATGAAATTTATGAATGTATATGTATATATGATGATTATACTAACAGAACAATCACAAAGGATACAAATGTCACTGGTCTGCATCACCAATACAATACTCAGCCAATTCTCACAGGAGGGAAGCATCTGCTGGAGAGACAAAGAGGTAAAGGATGAACGCGAATCTTCTATCTCAAAGGCCCAACCCTGGCTGGGGAAAGAGTTACCGAAAATCTGCACTATCAACTTTGCGGGGAATTTTAGGTCAACACCATATTAAATGGGGGACAACCTTGCAGAGGATCAAAAATACTGCTCAAGAATCAGGGCTAACAGGGGTCAGGGACAACTCTGCTGGCGACTTGAGGGGAAATAAATTTTGCTGAATTTGTGAAAACTGTTGTGATAATGCGCCTACAACTCGAGGGAGGCAAATGCAAAATCAACTGGAGTAACCAACAAAGCCCGGCTGGAGAGGCTGAAATGCTGCTGAGGAGGAAACATGGATCACTCCAACTGCTTGGGGATAAAACCAACCATGCTTCACATTTTTAGGACTTACCTGTTCTCAGGCCGTTGTGGATATTCCTGAAATCGATTGCCTTTTAAAAAGTAATTGCTTTTATTATTTAAGAAAACATGGTTTTTATTTTAAAATTTCAAAACGACCATAATAAAATTTAATTCTATTTAGCTGAATAAATAAATAAGAGTAGAAATAATTGGATAAAAGGCTCAACTTTATTTAATAGGATGGTAGTCTGTAAATGACAAGACTCCATAGATCTTTACAAAAGTTGAAAATAGTAATTTACATGGAAAAGGGATACATTTAATACAATGATCACTAATCCTTAAGCTCATTTTGATATCCACTGTGCTCTTGGCTTTGGTTGAAGATGAATCAAAACCAAACATTGTGCTCAAGAAAGTCTTCAAGGCTGAAGATCGACAGGATGCAGTTACTTACCACAATCCCTAATTTTTGCATAAACTGCCCCAAGGTGGGGTACTCAATTTATCGGGATAATTTTTCTATTTTATGTCTCTAACTTTTGCCTAGATTTCCCTTTCGGGTTTTCAATCCACAGAGCACTCATTTTTGCCTAAGCCGCCCTTTCGGGTTTTCAACTTAGCAAGATGTTCTTTTCTTTTTAGGCAAAGTATTTCTTGATCGTATCGGTGTTCACAGGACGCGTAAACTCTTCACCATCCATAGTTGTGAGAATCAAAGCACCGCCTGAAAAGGCTCTCTTAACAACATATGGACCTTCATAATTAGGATTCCATTTGCCCCTAGAATCTGGTTTGAAAGATAAAATCTTCTTGAGTACAAGTGTACCTTCTCTTAACACACGAGGCCTGACCTTCTTATCAAAAGCTTTCTTCATTCTCTACTGGTATAACTGACCATGACACATGGCAGTTAACCTCTTTTCTTAAATCAAGTTTAACCGGTCATACCTGGTCTGACACCATTCAGCTTCAGTCAACTTGGCTTCCATCAGAACACGCAGTGATGTGATCTCAATCTCTACTGGGAGCACAGCTTCCATGCCATAAACGAGTGAGAAAGGGGTTGCCCCTATTGAAGTGCGGATGGATGTACGATACCCGTGTAAAGCAAATGGGAGCATCTCATGTCAATCCTTGTACGTCACAACCATCTTCTTATGTTCTTATTCGCAGCTTCAACAGCCTTATTCATCTTAGGTCTGTAGGGAGAAGAATTATGATGTGCAATCTTGAAGTCTTTGCAAAGAGCTTCCACAATATTATTATTCAAGTTCGATCCATTATCAGTAATGATCTTACTTGGCACACCATACCTGCATATAATCTAATTCTTGATAAACCTTACAACAACTTGCTTGGTCACATTCGCATACGATGCCGCTTCAACCCACTTTGTGAAATAGTCAATAGCCACCAGAATGAAACGATGTCCATTTGACGTTTTTGGCTCAATCATGCCAATCATATCAATTCCCCACATGGAGAGGAAATGACATTCAAAAGTGTCGGGGGAACATGAATCTTATCTGTATATATTTGACACTTGTGACATTTCTTCACAAACTTGCAACAATCAGATTCCATTGTCAGCCAATAGTAACCTGCTCTCAACATCTTCTTCGCCATAGCATGTCCGTTGGAATGAGTACCAAAGGAACCTTCATGGACTTCAGTCATCAATAAGTCTGCTTCGTGTCTATCCACGCATCTGAGCAGAACCATATCGAAATTTCTCTTGTATATTACATCACCATTCAGGTAGAAATTTCCAGCTAATCTCCTCAAAATCTTCTTATCTTTCAAAGATGCCCCAGACGGGTAAATCTGACTTTGGAGAAAACACTTGATGTCAAAATACCACGACTTCTCATCTTTGATCTCCTCAATAGCAAACACATGAGACTATCAAGATGCATCACGGTCAAATTGGGAACTTCATTCCAAAACTTCACTATAACCATTGAAGCCAACGTTGCAAGAGCATCTGCCATCCGATTTTCATCGCGAGGGATATGATGAAACTTAACCTTTGTAAAGAAGGTTGAAATCCTCCTTGCATAATCTCTGTACGGTATCAAACCGGGTTGATTTTTCTCACATTCACCTTTGATCTGATTCACAATCAAAGTTGAATCTCCACAGACGTCCAAATACTTGATTTTGAGATCAATGGCCTCTTCAAGCCCCATAATGCAAGCTTCATACTCAACCACGTTGTTTGTACACTTGAAAGTCAATCTAGTTGTAAATGAAAAATGAGTGCCTTGAGGAGTAATAATCACTGCCCCAATGCCATTATTGTACTTATTAACAGCTCCATCAAATAACATGCCCCAACAAGACTAGGTTCTGGCCCTTCTTCAAGCAATGGTTCATCGCAATCTTTCATCTTCGGGTACAAGATCTCTTCATCAGGAAAATCATACTGCAGTGACTGGTAATCTTCAATTGGTTGGTGAGCCAGATGGTCAACCAAGACACTACCTTTGATTGCTTTCTAAGATCGGTATTCAATATCATACTCTGATAACAACATCTGCCAACGGGTAATCCTCCCAGTTAAAGCATGCTTCTCAAAAATATACTTGATTGGATCCATCTCGGATATCAACCAAGTTGTATAACTCAACATATACTGACACAGACGCTTAGCAACCCAAGCCAATGTGCAACAAGTCTTTTCCAGCATAAAATACCGAGTCTCGCAGTCGGTGAACTTCTCACTAAGGTAGTAAATATCATATTCTTTTTTTCCAGTTTCATCTTGCTGACCTAAAACACAACCCATACTATCTTCAAGCACAATCAAATACATGATTAACGGTCTTCCTTCAATAGGTGGAGACAGAATCGGAGGCTCCAGCAGATATTCCTTGATACTGTCAAAAGCTTTTTGGCAGTCTTCGATCCAATCATAAGACTGATATTTCCGAAGCAGCTTCAATATAGGCGCACACGTGGTAGTCATATGAGAAATGAATCTTGAGATATAATTCAAGCGGCCGAGAAAACCTCTGACTTGCTTCTCAGTTTTGGGTGCAGGCATCTCTTGTATTGCTTTGACCTTGGCAGGACCAACTTCAATACCCTTCTCACTGACGATGAAGCCCAACAACTTACCAGAACGAACCCCAAAAGTACACTTATTGGGATTCAAGTGGAGTTTGTACTTCCTCAAACGCTGGAATAACTTCAACAAATGCTCAACATGCTCTTCTTCATGACTGGATTTAGCAATCATATCATCAAAATAGACTTCAATCTCTTTGTGCATCATATCATGAAAAAGAGTGGTCATTGCTCTCTGGTAAGTGGCACCAACATTCTTTAGACCGAAAGGCATAACTCTATAATAGAATGTTCCCAAGGGTGTAATGAATGTGGTCTTCTCCATATCCTCGGGTGCCATCTTAATCTGATTATAACCGGAAAATCCGTCCATAAATAAAAAGACTTAGAATTTAGCTATATTATCTACCAACATATCAATGTGTGACAGAGGAAAATCATCTTTCGGACTAGGTTTGTTCAAATCTCTATAATCGACGCACATGCGGACTTTTCCATCCTTCTTCGGAACAGGCACAATATTGGCCACCCACTGCGGATACTCAGTAGTAACAAGGAAACCAACATCGATATGCTTCTGCACTTCTTCTTTGATCTTTATTGCCATATCAGGATGAGTCCTTCCCAACTTATGCTTGACTGGCGGGCATCCTGGCTTCAACGACAATCTATGTTCCACAATCTCATAATCCAAACCAAGCATGTCTTGATAGGACCAAGCGAACACATCTGAATACTATCAGAGAAGATCAATCAACCCCTTTTTAACCTCTGGACATAATTGAGACCCAATCTTGACTTCCTTCACATCATCTTTGAAATCCAAGTTGACTAATTTAATCTGCTTTTCGAATGACTGAATGGCTTTTTCCTCGTGCTCAAGTAGACGAGACAATTCATCAGATACTTTTTCATCACTTTCTTCCTCAACCTCAAATACAGGGAATTCAAAATTTGGAGAAGGAATAGGACCATTGTATTCAATGGGTTTAGAAACCAACCTGCATAATGATTTGATATTTTGATTTTAGAGAAGTGAATTGTGACCAAATATTATGCAGATGGACAATTATTATTTATTTATGTTTTTTTTTGTGATTACCATTTTCAGAAAAGCAAAAAGTAAAAATAAAACATCATAGATGTGGATGAATAGAATAACATCTTATTAATGGTCAAATTAAAATATGCCCAACAATGTTCACTTCTCTCTTAGGCATAGGAGAAGGATTTTCAAAATAACAAAGCAATTACTTAGAATGATGAACAATAACAGAAACATCGACAGCGATCCAATTGTTGCAAGCTTTTCCATGCGTCACAAAATTGGTGCAGTCTTCATCTTAATCATCCTCTATTACAGCAGCTGAGTGTTGTTCATTACCATGGATGAACCCTCCGCTACGGAAACTCGATTGTACATCTTCAGCTCTAACCACAGACGACCCTTGTTGGAACCCCAAGTCGGATCTGTTCTTGTTTTCGGCGACCTTCACCATCCGGCCCCACCGATCAGAACTACCATCTTCAATAATCTTCTGAGTGTCTTTAAAAGAGGACATAGGTGCCCCAACTTTCTTCTCTTCAGCAATAGATTGAGCTTGGAACGGAGTTCCAATCTCATCCTCATCTTCCACATACGAAAAAGACGACATATGACTTACTAACAGCGATTTCTCACCACCCACGATGACGAGCTTTCCATTCTTCACGAATTTTAATTTCTGATACAGAGTGGATGTTACAGCTCCCACCTCATGTATCCATGGCCTTCCTAACAAGCAACTATAGGTCGGGTGGATATCCATTACCTGGAAAGTAATTTGGAAATCACTCGGACCTATCTTCACTGGAAGGTCCACTTCACCAATAACAGTCTTGCGAGAACCATTAGTGATATTGACTAAATCTAACGTAAACCATACAAGTCGAGTCGCCATCGCACTTCTATTTATCCAAAGGAATGGTTAGAAAGCGAACAAAAACCTAAAAGTTTTAACAAAAACTAGTAAAAGAAACAGAAATCTGGGTAAGGGGGTTGGTTATGCAATGGGAAGGTGTTAGGCACCCAAAACATCCTAGGTACTCCTAGGGAGCCCTTTTCATACTTGTTGTAAAGGTTGTTGTTTTTTGTGTAAAATTTGTTTGTGCAAACATGATTGAAGAGATGAGAAAAGAATATACAAGTTATTTACATTTTGTGTTTGGATGGATAAACCCATGCCTACGTACCATCTTATAAAAAGATTAGGATCAAAACCTCGTAGTTCTGGGTAAAAATCTCAAAATGAGTTGGTGAATTGATTGGTCCAAAAGCCTTAAGGTCTTTTGTTATCAAAGGGAGAAAACTCAACCAAACCACAAATCCACCATGTGAGGATAGCTTCAACATGCTAGTGAGGGGTTAACCCTATAATAAGCATGGAAGGCTCATTGTCCATCTCTAAGGATATAGGTAAGTATTACATCTACCACAAAGATAACTCAAACCTAATAGCTAAAGGTTATGGAAAATGGATTAAGAAGGTGGCCATTGGAACCACAAAAGCACATTTGAATGAGTTATATTTACCAATTAGAAGTATGTACCAAAAAATGGTCAAAGTTGACTTAAGGATTCAATTCAAAATAAGTGTTATGAAAAGAAAGTTTGAAAATCAAAAGCATAAGGCTTAGGTTTCTAATGCTTAAAAACAATGGTTAAATGTTTGCACAAAGAGTTTTGGCTTGGGTTAGAGTGGAGAGAAGAAGAAGAATGGCTAAATCCTAAGCAAAACAAAAAGAGAAGGGATAAAGGAATCAAAACCACAATGGAGTTCCTCTCTTGAGATCATATTGATGATCCAAGTAGCTCCCATCCTTTGGAATAAGCAACCACAAAGTATAAGCAATCAAACAAGTCTCACAAGAGATCCTCAATGTACCTTGTTTCTTCCACTTAGATGAACATGGCAATGGTCCTCCAATTAAGCTCAAATGGAAACTCCTAGCACAAAAGCACACACATCAAAAGTTCCAATGAAGTAAAACAAGAATGGATAAGAGTGAGTTTAGATATTTGGTCCTTCTAATCCGTCTTCACCATTAAGACCCTTTTGCTCCAATTTTGCATAAGGAAGGTCCTAGAAACTAAGTCCAATTCTCCATTTCTTTGCATAGGGAAAGTCCTAGAAACTAAGTCCATTTCTTCATTTCTTTGCATAGGGAAAGTCCTAGAAACTAAGTCCATTTCTTTGCATTTGGTTCACCACAATCAAAACAAAACACAAGCAAAATAATATATATACAATTATGTGCTCAAGTGAGCAAAAGGCAAATGGCATTAACATAAACATGTGCTCAAGTGAGCAAAGAGAAAAGCAAATGAATAATATGTGCAAGAATAGTAAATTGCATTAAAGTAAATTGCATAAAGTAAAGGTTAATTATCAATAGTTAGTGTTAGTAGTTAGTGTGCCATAAGGCAAATTTAGCGCTATGTTAAGCAATCGTAATTGGACTTATGTAGAAGTCACAACTATCTGAGGCCGGTCAATAATAATATAGGCAACAAACACAAGTTAGGAGTCTTGATTAGTGAACCAAGTCCCAACAACTTGCCATGCCAAAAAGGAGAAGAAAATTGATCTTGTATTGGTTTAAGCCTTTTGCATGATTTAAAAGACAACATATCCTTAATGCAAAGCCATTCACTTGATCAATTGATCAAGATGAATTAGATTTGAATCAAGGAAGGTTAAATCTCCCTAATCAATGCTAACTTACCAACCTTCAACTCATTGATCAAAAAGAAAAGAAGAAGAAGAAGAAGGAGATGAATAAGAGAAATGGAAATGACAAAATGGTAAAAGAAATATAAATGCATTAAATGGAACATCATGTACCAATCCTCATATGTTGACCAATAACATTGAAAGTCAAGGTCAAACAATCAAAAACAGAAGTGAGATGAAGATTGGAAGTCAAGAAATGAATAAACTATTTTTTGGCATTTTTTAATATTTAATATAAACTTGAATTAAAAGTAAATGGAAAGGTCAAACTTCAAAATTACTTCAAATCAACCTTGAAAGGTCCAAGTAATTTATCCTAAGTTCAACAAGGTCAAACAAAGTTTGACAAAAAATTTCAGCATTTTTAAAAGTCAGAAACTATTTTTAATCAATTAAAAATGAATAAAAATAACCTAATTGAATTAAAATCTCAAATAAATCTCAAATCAATTCAAAAATTGATGAGAATATTTTTCATAGATCTATCATCATTCAAAGAGGTTGAGAAAATATTTTTGCATTTTTTGAATATCAAAAGCTATTTAAAATGAATTAAAAATAACCAGAAAAGAGAAAATTCATAAAAAATATCAAATGACCAAATAAAAAAAATTAAAAATCAGAAATAGAAACTAGAATTTATTTGGAGACTAATACAATTGGTCCCATAATTTTTGGATTAAAAATGAGAGAGATATGATTTTTTTGAAATAAAAGGAATTTAAGAAAATAAAAACAGAAATTATAAAATGCAAAAAAGGGAGGAGCGTTGGATCTGAGCTCATTAATTGAGCTGGTAGATCACACGCTCCTAAGGCGTGCGCCTATCGTGATCCACGGTCAATGCGTGCGCATGTGAAATAATAGAAAGTCATAACAAACAATGGCTAAGATTCAATCTGGGAAATAGAGCAATGGCCAGGATTTAAACTGGAGATGATGAAGCCACCGGAGCCACCGTCTTCTCCGGTGAGCTTGGATTTTCCCGCCAAATTGCAGAAATTAAAAAGGCAACCAAAACGTGCGATCTATACATCATTAGAAAGCTGGGATGATGTACATCATCCCTATACCATCCATTTTCCTTCTAGATCTCTATAGTGTGAGAAATTAGAGATGGAAAAATCTGGTGTTCATCAAGAACTCAATGAATTTCAAAAATTAAAAGCATAAACATGATGCCTCCATTGAGAGGACTTCAGCCAACACAAAATCTAGGCCAATAGGTCAAAGGATTAGGAGAATCGAAGAAAATACCAGTTGGAGTGTGTGCTTGAATTCTGGTAGCTTGAGCTTGATACCTTGCTTGCTTTATCAAAATAGAAGTTCAATGAAGTGTATGATGAAGGTCTAGAAGCATTAGATCTGAGAATACAACCAGATGAAGCTGAATTCTAGATCTGAAATTTTTTGAGAAAAATGCAATTGCTTCTTTAGTGATGGTTAGGGAGAGAATTCTGCAGCATTTCAGGTTGAATGAGGCGTGTGAAATGGAGGGAATGAAGTCTCTATTTATAGAGGAAGAGGCAAGGAAAGTGTGCAATGATCCGTGTGCATGGCATGTGAAGCTTCATTGCATGGGCTTGCATGATCATGCACAAGGCCCAAAAACAATGCCAAATGAGTTCTGCACACCAGCCAGAAGGAATTGGCCGTGTGAAATGCAAAGGCAATTGCTCATGTAACAAGATTTCAAGTGAATTCTCCATTTGTACCTAAACAATCATCTCTTCGAAAGTACCATTTAGAAAATCCAAGCATAGGCATATGGGTAATGGTTGGAAAGGTCTTTGTATGAGGAACAAATGTTATGTTGGACAAAAACTCATTTGGAGTGTGGAAATTTATGAAATTTGAGTTTAAAGTGTGATGTGCAAAACATGTCAAGGCAAGGTTTCTAAAATTGGCCAACTTTCAAGCCCCTCTGTTTTGATGATGCAAGCTTCAAATGGAAAAACCTCCAACATCAAAGTTGTATATCTTTTCAAGAAAATCAAAATTGACTTAAATTTTGCTTCATTTTCATTTTTGATGAAAGAGTTATGGGCACTTGAAGTTGGACTTTTTTTACTTTTAATGCCTTTGACCCAAAAAGACCTATAATGTCTTGCATTATCACATGTATTTCCTTTGAGATTTTGGAATTTTGTTCAACATAACATTTGAAGTAGACATCCTACAATTTCCAATGCATTTGATCCCACCTCAAAATCATAAAAGATGAGTGAGTTATGTTCTTGGGAAGTTGACCCAAAATTAGGGTTTTAGTCAAAATGACCTATAATGTATTGGAATGGAAGATGGTTTTCCAAGCTTCAAATAGAATTTTGATGAATATAAAAATTGTTCATATTGTCCTTAAGAACACTTTTTCTGTTGGAACCATCTCCATTTGACTAACACATAAAAAGTTATGTCTCAGTGCATTTCAAAATAGTCAGATGAATTGACTGATCAACTTCTCATGTCCATGACTCATATCTTGATGAATTGATGATTGATGACACTCAAATAAGTTCAAATATGCATGAAATGATGAATTAAAGAACTTCCCTTGATTTTATTTGATCATGGGCTGAGGTTGCTTCATGAGCAAGGCATTGTGGTGCACAGATGAATTAGGGTTTCCTTGAGAGTCAAACCTCCAACCCTTTGACTTGCTTTGATCAAAATGATGAATTAAGATGCTAGGGAGGCATATTTTATGGATGAGAGCTTTGGGAACCATTACCATTCTTGTTTTCATCTTCTCTTGGCAATATCTTTGCACCAATGACCTCCTAGAAGCTTTTGACCTTGTGATTGCTCAAGCTACAAACAAAAGATGTTAGTGACATATTTTTGTGCTTTTGGTTAGTAAATAAAATGGGAAAAGCAATGATATACAATTCAAGCATGCTTGGTGATCTCAAACCACTCACAAGGAGTCCCACCCAAAGGCAAGGGACCAAGATGCTCAATGATCCTTGAGGCTATGCAATGCAATGTTATGATGCTATGAGGGATGTTAGGGACAAAATTGGGGTCTTACAGATGCCCCTATTTAAGGTCATTCTAGCCGGAGAAGGGAAGGTTAAAATCTTCGTCTCGATGAGGTAGAATGAGCTTAAATAATAACAAAGAGACGAATTTTGGTCCCTAAGAAACCTCATGATGCAAATGTATGTATGCAAAAGGATAATACTTTGTGGGGATATGCGTCCACAAAGGAGTAAAGACAATCAGGAGACACTGACAATCCACATGATTGATACATTCCATGGGACAAAATCCTGGGGACTCTTATGGGGATAAGAAAGAAATGCGTGAGCAGGGCACGACTCAAAGCTTGGGGAGCAGAATTCCAGAGAGGATAAACCAATGGAAAAACATCGAGCTGACTCGAAGACGCCCGTATTGGGGAATATGCCAATACAACAAGAATGATCCACAACGGACTTCGCCGGGGATGTCTAAAAAGACTCTCCTAGGGAAGCAACGAGATGAGGTGTTACCGGTTACTGGGTAACAAGCTCAATGAGACATGTGATCTGAACACCGACATAAGGGTCAGAGATACAACATGCTCGGGAAGAAATGAATATCTAAGACCGGTATAAGGGTGAGAGATATCAAAACTCTGAAACATCTTAGGAAGACCTAAAAAGGTATATTTCAACTCAGGAAAATCTGACTCCACAGGGGACAAAAGTCATAATAGGGAGCAGAAAGGAAGGAACACCAGGGATACCGGTTACTGGGCATATAATAGGTGACCAACCAAGGCGTGAATTGGGGAATATTCCTAAGACACTCATCATCCAAAAGAGGGCTAAAAGAAAACACGATTATAGGATGGATACTCGACTCCGCAAAGGGGAAACGGATCTTACTCAACTGGGGAAGAACAAAAGGATTCGACCGAAGAGTGCATGAGATATATCATTTATTACCGTCAGAACGTAGATAATATACTCGCATGGAAGATTATCCACAACCGGTTACTGGGTTAATAAAGGATAAATCGACCGAAAAGAAAAGGCATCGGGATACCAAAACTAGGTATATAATGATGACCAATCCAGGGGAGAAACAATCGTCATCAACAACAAAGGGTAGACGAGAGATGACTTGCTGGGGATAAATTGCGTAAACAGGGCAATTATCCAGGCAAAAGAGGGAATATCAACATCGAAACTTGGATGAAGATAACCACCAAGGAGGGGATTACACCTACCGGATACTGGGTAGGAAACCACGGAAAAGTAACCGTCATCGATTATGATGAACCAAAGGTTAACTCTGCAAAGGGGAGAAAATAGGGTTTACAACTACCAGTATCAGGGTAGAAACCACAGACTCCGCCAGGGATAATATGAATGATTACTAATTATCGAGTAATTATTCATTTATACCGCGGGGAAACAAAGGAAACAACTTCGAGGGGCCAATTTAGGATCAAACCAAAAAGGCAAACTGAATCAAGACTTTTCCTGGTGAGGATATAACTCAACAGGGGAACCCATCCCAATATATGTGTTGGGAGGAAGCGAAAATAACCGTCGTCCACGAGGATATAACTCAGTGGGGAATGCGGAAGGAAAGATAAACACTTTCTGCTTAATGTGCTGACTCTACGTTGAGGGACCAGACACCGACACCTGCTTGGGAAAAGTATTACCCACTAGCAGAGGGATAACAAACAAAGATATATGGCAAAAAATGCAATATGAATATTCAAATGTTCAAAAATTGTATGCACACATGTGTGGTTTATGTATGATGAATGCTGACAAACAGACATTTCTAACACAAGCAGGCTTCACAGGAATAAGCACGCAAACATCCGGTACTACCCCTCAAGAGAGAAAACCAAAATCACCAAAGAGCAAACGATCTGTCGGAGATCAGAGATACCAGGAAACAACAAAATCTCTGCAGGGGAGGAATCAATAGTCAACCCGGCTGGGGATAGGAGTTACAATGAGACCACATCCACCACAGGAGCAACTTTACTGGGGAGTCTATCCGAGGGATAAAGGGATTCTAGAGAATCAACCTGTTGGAGATCAAACCACCCTTGGGAGAGCACTGAGGATCTCTTAAGTATCCTTTCGTCATTATGAATGTTCACTTTGTTTAAAAACAATTTATAAAAAATTTGATTGTTTAAAACAATGATATTTTCTCAATTAAAGCATGTGAAACATTTGTTGAATAGAAACAAATAAGAGTGCAAACAATTGGATAACAGGCTCAAATTTATTTGATGGAATGGTAGTCTGCAAATGGCAAGACTCCATAGATCTTTACAAGTTTGAAATTGGTGATAAATATTGGAAAAGGGCTACATTGAACATAATGACCGTTTCTCCACCAATTCTGAATTCGATGTATTCGAAGCTTCGGTTGATGACGAATGAACAAGAATCTCTGACGGATGATAATTGTAGAACAAAGTCTTGTCAGGATGCAGTTGCTTGCCAAATCCCTAATTTTTGCCTAGATTGCCCCAGGATGAGGTACTCGATCTAGCGGGATACAAATATTCAAATTTTTTTCATGTCTCTAACTTTTGCCTAGACCGCCCTTTCGGGTTTTCAATCCACCGAGACGCTCATTTTTGTCTAAGCCGCCCTTTCGGGTTTTCAACTTAGCGAGCTATTCTGTTTTTATTTTAGGCGAAATATTTCTTGACTGCATCCGAATTCACAGGACGAGTAAAATCCTCCCCATCCCTAGTTGTAAGTATCAAAGCACCGCCTGAAAAGGCTCTCTTAACAACATATGGACCTTCATAGTTTGGAGTCCACTTGCCCCTGGAATCGGGCGCGAAAGACAAGACTTTCTTGAGCACAAGGTCACCTTCTCGGAACACACGAGGCTTGACCTTCTTATCGAAACCTTTCTTCATTCTTTACTGATATAACTGACCATGGCACATGGCAGTCAATCTCTTCTCTTCAATCAAATTCAGCTGGTCATACCGACTCTGAACCCATTCAGCATCAGTCAACTTGGCTTCCATCAAGACTCCCATTGACGAGATCTCCACCTCTATTGGGAGTACAACTTCCATGCCATAAACAAGAGAGAAAGGGGTTGCCCCTGTTGAAGTGCAGACAGACGTACGATATCCATGCAAAGCAAATGGCAGCATTTCATGCCAATCTTTGTACGTAACAACCATCTTCTGGATAATTTTCTTGATATTCTTGTTAGCAGCTTCAACAGCCCCATTCATCTTGGGTCTGTAAGGAGAAGAATTATGATGTGCTATCTTGAACTCACTACACAGTTTTTTCATCATTTTATTGTTCAAGTTAGATCCATTATCAGTAATGATCTTATCTGGCACACCATACCAGCATATGAGTTGATTCTTGATAAACTTCACGACCACCTGCCTGGTCACATTTGTGTATGACACCGCTTCAACCCACTTGGTGAAGTAATCAATTGCTACGAGAATAAATTTGTGTCCATTGGACGTTTTTGGCTCTATCATGTCAATCATGTCAATTCCCCACATGGAGAAGGGCCATGGTGATGAAATCACATTTAGAAGTGTCGGGGGAATATGAATCTTATCCGCGTAAATCTGACACTTATGGCATTTCTTCACGTACTTGCAGCAGTCAGACTCCATTGTCAACCAATAGTAGCCTGCTCTCAACATCTTTCTAGCCATGGCATGTCCATTGGAATGAGTACCAAATGAACCTTCATGAACTTCAGTCATTAACAGGTCTGCTTCGTGTCTATCCACGTGATCACACTAAAATTCACCGTATTTCTGACTCCGATTTCGCATGCATTCTTAGCTTTTTTTGTTGTTTTGCTTTGTTATTTCTTTGTTTTCTTATGTTTTCAGGTTTTTATAATAATCGGAGCTTGAATCGGGAAAAGGAGCGAAAAAGGAGTGAAAACGGGCGAAAACCTAGAAATTCAGCGTTTTGCACTTACGGCACCCACCGTGGCGGGCGCCATGGGGTTAGCCATGACGTGGCCACGTCTCAAGACCACTCCTCAACCGCCAAGACCCACGATCCCCACTCCATCATCCCCTGTAGGGACCATGGCGGGCGCCATAGGCCTGTGGCGGGCGCCACAAGGCCAAAATCAGTAACCTCCACTTTTTAGTGGAGGGGCGTCCCTGTCATTTCATGCTTTCAGTTTTTACTATAAATAGGACCTTAGATTTTCGTTTTTTTCTTCATCCAGAATTAGAATTCTCTAGGCATATATCAGTTATAAAGCAGTTGCCATTCCACATCGGGGTGCCTCTGCAATCGAGTGATCGAGTCTGTAATCTGTCTGTGGTTCGAGTTTTTGGAGCACTCTGGAGGAAGTTAATCCTGCCGCCATTTTAATTCAAGTTCGTATTTTACTTTTATTTATTTCCTGCACTCGCACATTTACGTTGTTTATTTCCTGCACTCGCACATTTACGTTGTTTATTTCCTGCACTCGCACATTTACGTTGTTTATTTCCTGCACTCGCACATTTACGTTGTTTATTTCCTGCACTCGCACATTTACGTTGTTTATTTCCTGCACTCGCACTTTACTTTGTTTATTATCCGCACTCGCTTTAAATTACTTTTATGAAAAACTATAAAAAGAATATTTACTTTATCATGTCTAACTAATTCTATAAAGGTTAGAATGTAAGGATCGTAATTAAACCAGTAATCAGTATAATTGTTCGTGGAAACACCTAAGGGCTATTTTATCTTTCAATTCAAGTAATTGTTTTTAACTATTTCAAAAACAGCCAAAAGCGCTTTGTCTAGTTTATTAGGAGATTTTAGATTAAAAGAAAAGAGATTTTAAAACGATTTTCGGACGCGTTAGGAAGTTTAAACTCTGGTTCGTAAGAACCTCTTTTTGCTAAGAAGTCCAGGTTAAAATACTTTTCAACTTAGTTAAGATACTATATTTCTTAAAAATAGGTTTACTACTCTAACGCAGTACGCACCTTTTTATCCGTGACAATAGGAGGGGTTGATTAGAGAGTACAACTCGGTTCTGAATACGCGAAAGCGACAGTTCCTGTTAAATTAGTTCTTTTCAAAGGAGAAAACATTGCCCATAAGTAGTTCCACTAACAAGTACTGGATTATCATTGATTGCGTGAATTACATTCGAGCCTGTCTTTATTTATTATTTAAAATTATAATTTTATTTACCATTGCACCCTTATTAAAACCCTTAAAAATAGTTGCCTTAGATACACACCATAACAACAGGTTTGATAGATTGACACTTGGTCTCTGTGGATTCGATAATCTTTTATATTACTTTGACGTGATTCGTACACTTGCGAAAAACACGCATCAAGTTTTTGGCGCCGTTGCCGGGGACCAATTTCGTCAAATTTCATTACCCTGTAGTTATACCGTTTAGACTAAGGTTGTTACCCACCGGTCAATGCGAAAGACTCGCAGTGCCGGAAGTTTAGTAGACCCTCTAGCTGAACCTGAACGTTACGCTCGCGCACGTTTATTTTTCCATAGGAATAGGATAGCTATGGCCGAAGAACAAAACCGAAGACCTCTTAAGGACTTCGCCCAACCATCAAACGAGGAACCTAGTTCCAGTATAGTAAACCCCGTTATCCCAGCCAATAATTTTGAACTTAAACCATCCCTGCTGCAATTAGTGCAACAGAGACAATTCTCAGGTCTCGCTACTGATAACCCAAACCAACATTTAAAAAACTTTCTTCAGTTAGCAGACACCTTTAAAACCAATGGAGCTTCTCCTGAGGCGATACGCTTAAGATTATTTCCCTTTTCCCTCAGAGATAAAGCTCTATCATGGTTAGATTCCCTTCCACCCAATTCAATAACAACTTGGGATGACCTTAGGAAAGTTTTTCTTGCTAGATATTTTCCCCCAAGTAAGACCGCTCTTCTTCGAAACCTTATAACTAGATTTACCCAACTCCAAGGAGAGTCGTTGTTCGAAGCCTGGGAGAGATATAAAGAACTATTAAGAGCATGCCCACACCATGGCTTAGAGAATTGGCTAATCATCCAAACCTTCTATAATGGACTTCATTATAACACTAAGATGACCATCGACGCTGCCGCTGGTGGCGCACTGATGAATAAACCTTACCCTGAAGCTAGTGCCCTTATCGAGGATATGGCCCAAAACCATCAATCATGGGGAGTAGAACGAGCGACAGTGGAAAAGAAGGAAGCCCAAGGAGGAATACATGAGCTAAGCTCTATAGACATGATGCAGGCTAAAATGGACGCGTTGGCCCTTAGAGTCGAACATATGTGTACAACTCCGAATACTGTAGCCGCAGTTTCGCCGAATTGTGAGATATGTGGAACGCAAGGACACCAATCCGCCGAATGCAATCTGTTAAATGAAACCAACACTGAGCAAGTGAACTATACCCAAGGGAACCCATTTTCTAACACATATAACCCTGGATGGAGGAATCACCCAAACTTCTCCTACAAAAATAACCCTATTCAAAATACCGCACCTCCGAGACAACAAGGTTACCAAGCCCCTAGAACAAATCAACCTGTGCAACCTGTACCGCCAAACCCGAGCTTTGAAGAAATTGTAAAAGATTTCATCGTTGCTCAAAAACAGAAAAACAAAGAGTTCATGAACCAAAGCGTCCATGTTAACGAACTAATTACCCAGTTAGGAACCAAGGTTGATCAAATCATTACTCATAATAAGATGCTTGAAACCCAGATCTCTCAGGTAGCGTTAAACCAAGCCCCACAGACTACCCCTGGAGGACAGTTCCCTGGACAACCTCAACAAAACCCGAAAGGGCAAGCTAATGCCATTACTCTACGAAGTGGAACCGCTTATAAGGAGCCTTTAAACCCTAGATTAAGTGAGCCTGAAACTTCTGAGAGGAGTGAGGAAAAGGAACCAGAGAAGCCTGAAACCCCGGAAAGTCAAGAAAAAGGAGAAGAACCTAAAAATAAAACCTATGTACCACCACCGCCATACAAACCACCAATACCATACCCTCAAAGATTAAAGAAAACCCAAATCGATAATCAATATCAAAAATTCGTTAAGGTTATAGAAAAACTTCACGTAGAAATCCCCTTTACAGAAGCCATCACCCAAATACCTTCTTATGCTAAGTTTCTCAAAGACATACTTACGAATAAACGTAGACTTGAAGATCCGAAACCCGTGGAATGTAATTCTATTTCCGAAGATAGGTTAGCAAAGAAAGATAAAGATCCCGGAAATTTTTCCATTCCTTGTATTTTAGGGAATCATGTCATCGAAAAAGCTTTTCTAGACTTAGGAGCTAGTGTGAGCTTAATGCCTTTAGCAGTTTGTGAGAGATTAAACTTAGGAGAATTACAACCTACTAAGATGTCGCTTCAATTAGCCGATAGATCCGTTAAATACCCTATAGGCATACTTGAAGACGTCCCTGTTAGGGTGGGTCAGTTGTTTATACCTACTGATTTTGTTGTCATGGACATTAAAGAAGATGACGACATACCAATCCTCCTAGGTAGACCGTTCTTATCGACTGCTGGAGCCGTAATAGATGTTAAAAAAGGAAAACTAACTTTTGAGGTAGGTGAAGAGAAGATAGAATTTATATTGTCAAAATTTCTTATGGCACCTGTGATAGGAGATTCTTGTTATGCCTTAGATATCATCGAAGAATGCATTAGGGAATTAGAACAAGAAGAAGAAAATAAATCTATAAAATTGCCATCAACCCTTATTTTGGAAGATGACAATTATAAAACACCCTACATTGATGATAACCTTCACGAATGTTTATCTCTTACCCCAGATCCTATGCCTTGCCCTATGAAACCGACCGTAAAACTTAAGGAACTGCCTAAAAACCTGAGATATGAATTTCTGGATGAAGATATGAATCGTCCAGTTATAGTCAGTGCTACCTTAAACCAAAAAGAAACCGATCAATTATTAGAAGTTTTACGTAGGTACCCCTCAGCCTTAGGATATAAGATCTCTGATCTAAAAGGAATAAGCCCATCCGTATGCATGCATCGGATTTTGCTTGAAGAAGATTCAAAACCTTCCAGAGAACACCAACGTAGAATAAATCCTATAATGAGCGCGGTAGTTAAGACTGAAGTTCTTAAGTTACTAGAGGCAGGTATAATATATCAGATCTCGGACAGTAAATGGGTGAGTCCTGTGCATGTAGTACCCAAAAAGGGAGGCATCACAGTCGTGCAAAACGAGAAGGGCGAACCTGTAGCAAAAAGAACCGATGGAGGTTGGCGTATGTGCATAGATTATAGAAAATTAAATAAAGCAACTAGGAAGGACCATTTCCCATTACCATTCATAGATCAAATGTTGGAGCGCCTAGCCAGACACTCTTACTTTTGTTATTTAGATGGATATTCAGGATTCTTCCAAATACCTATTCACCCCGAAGATCAAGAAAAAACTACCTTTACATGCCCAGTTGGAACTTTTGCCTATAGAAGAATGCCTTTTGGACTTTGTAATGCTCCTGCAACTTTCCAACGCTGCATGATGTCTATCTTTGCTGATTATTTAGATGGAATTATGGAAGTATTTATGGACGATTTCTCAGTTTGTGGATCAGATTTCAAAAATTGTCTTGTCAACCTTGAGAAAATCCTGGAGAGATGTGTGGAGGTAAACCTTGTGCTAAATTGGGAAAAATGTCATTTCATGGTCACCGAAGGGATTGTTTTAGGACATATAGTTTCCGAAAAAGGTATAGAGGTAGATAAAGCAAAAATAGAAGTCATAGAGAATCTAAAACCGCCGAAGACTATCAGGGAGATAAGAAGTTTTCTTGGACATGCCGGATTTTACCGACGTTTCATCAAAGATTTCTCCAAAATAACAAAGCCCTTAACTGGTCTTTTAATGAAAGATGCTGAATTTATCTTCGATGAAAAATGTACTGAAGCATTTAATCTTCTGAAGGAAGCTCTGACTTCAGCACCTATAATGAAACCCCCTGATTGGTCAGAACCGTTTGAGATAATGTGTGACGCCAGTGATTACGCTGTTGGAGCCGTTCTAGGTCAGAGAAAAGATAAGAAGTTACATGTGATTTATTATGCCAGTAGAACCCTAGACGCTGCACAGCTCAATTACGCAACAACCGAAAAAGAGCTCCTAGCTGTAGTTTTTGCAATAGACAAATTTAGATCTTATCTAGTAGGAGCCAAGATTATAGTTTATACCGACCATGCTGCCATTCGTTACTTACTAAGCAAAAAGGATGCCAAGCCTAGGTTACTTCGATGGATTCTATTACTGCAAGAGTTTGATTTGGATATCCGTGATAAGAAAGGCACTGATAATGTGGTAGCTGATCACCTATCTAGGCTAGAATACCTGAAACCTGATCCAGTTCCCATAAATGACGATTTTGCCTATGATAGACTGATAGCCCAACTAGAAACCATTGAAGAAGATAACCCAGACCCTCATGAGCATTTTCAAAAATCCTTAGCCATAAGTGATGTACCTTGGTATGCAGACTTTGTTAATTATCTAGCCGCTGACATCATACCCCCTGATCTAAACTACCACCGGAAGAAGAAGTTCTATAGTGATGTGAGAAACTTCTATTGGGACGAACCATTTCTTTTCAAGAGAGGTAAAGATGGCATTTTCCGCCGTTGTGTTCCAGAAGAAGAGGTAAATAATATAATTGAGCATTGTCACTCTGCACCCTATGGTGGACATGCAAGCACATCTAAGACCTACGCCAAGATTCTTCAAGCTGGCCTATTCTGGCCTACTATGTGGCGTGATGTCCATGCTTTCATTGTCAAGTGTGATAGATGCCAACGCACAGGAAATATTTCAAGACGTAATGAAATGCCGTTAAGAAATATCCAAGAAGTAGAACTCTTCGACGTATGGGGTATAGACTTTATGGGACCGTTCCCACCATCTTTTGGAAATCAGTACATCTTAGTAGCTGTTGACTACGTGTCTAAATGGATTGAAGCTATTGCCGCACCCACAAACGACACCAGAGTAGTCATCAAATTATTCAAAAATTATATATTTCCCAGGTTTGGAACACCCCGTTTAGTCATAAGCGATGGAGGATCGCACTTCATATCGAGAATATTTGATAAACTTTTAAGCAAGTATGGAGTTAAGCATAGAGTAGCAACACCATACCACCCACAGACCAATGGACAAGTGGAAGTATCTAATAGGGAGATAAAACAAATCCTCGAGAAGACTGTCTCTATATCTAGAAAGGATTGGTCACAGAAACTTCAAGAAGCATTATGGGCCTATAGAACCGCTTTCAAAACTCCTATAGGAACAACCCCTTATCAACTGGTCTATGGAAAATCATGTCACTTACCTTTTGAATTGGAACATAAGGCCTATTGGGCCATCAAAACTTTGAATTTGGATTACTTGACAGCTGGTGAGAAACGTACCCTTGACATCCACAAATTAGAAGAGCTCAGACAATCTGCCTACGAAAATGCCATCATATACAAAGAAAGAACAAAAGCTTGGCATGACAAAAGAATCATAAGAAGAGACTTCAAAATAGGCGATCCTGTTCTCCTGTTCGATTCTAGGTTACGACTTTTTCCAGGTAAACTCCGTTCGAGATGGACTGGCCCTTTCGAAGTATCTAAGATCCTGAGATCCGGTGCTATTGAAATCAAGAACCAGACATGTAAACCGTTCATCGTCAATGGACAGAGGTTGAAGCCCTACGAAGGAGGTGACATCCCGACAACATACACCTGCCATACTCTGAGTGATCCACCATATCCTTCCAATGATGTTTAAATATCGGTCGTCGAGCTAATGACGTTAAACAAGCGCTGCATGGGAGGCAACCCATGGTTTTTCTTATTTTTTGTACTTTTTATTTTTTACTTTTACTTTATTTTGTTTATATTATTATTATTATGTCAGGACTAACGATTGAATGTTTTATGTGCTTTCAGGACTTGTTTGCTAACCTTGTACAGAATGCAGAACCCTGATGACATGCACGTGGCCTTTAGAGATGATGCACAGAGAGAGCGTTACTATGTTCACATGAGACGCCCTATGGCTCCTACCAGGTACCCTGACCATGACTGCATGGATGCCTTGGGGATAGAGCCAAGCGTCAGATTTTTATGCCATCAACTCCAGTGGGAACAGTTTGACTACAGGAACAACACTTATAGGAACTTGACTCTTGAGTTCCTCAGCTCGTTTCATTATGACCCCTGGGCTGGACCCGATGGACTCGCTGTTTTCAGGTTGTTCGGGATTGACTACTCATTCTCTCACAAGGAGTTTGGTGATTTGCTAGGTTTCCAGACTACTCCTGATGCTATTCCAGATACACCGATGGGGTATTTTATGAGCAGAGAAGTGGAAAAGTTTTGGACTAAAATATCCGGCGGAGGGAGCCAAGATCCTTCTACCCAGTTTTCTCAGGTAATCCACAACCCTGCATTGAGGTACTTCCAGATGATTCTAGCACATTCTTTCCTAGGTTTTCCAGATACAGAGACACTGCTAAGTGAAGAGGAGATTTTCCTACTGTTTTGTGCGACTCAGTCTCGCCCTGTTGCTTGTGGCAACTTTCTGTTAAAGGGCTTGGCTAGTGTTGCCAGATCATCCGTAGGCATCATCCATGTCGGTGGGATTGTTACACAGATTGCTACTGCATTGGGTCTGTCTCGCAAGTTATTGCACCTCAGGACCTTCTGCTTCTACACCACCCTGGATATTGATTTTTGTCTTGATAGAGGACTGATGAGGAGGGTTTTTTTTGAGCCCAACATGTTTAGACTGCTGATCGACGGCGAAGCGATACACTATTTCACATTACCAGATCAGCTGATGACCAGTGTCCATGATCCTGAAAATTGGAGTTATGCTCTAGAGGGTTATGGAGAGACTGTCGAAGAGCCGAAATCGCCTCCCGCCGCTGAGTACACTCCTACACCTCTTACTCCCCAGATCACTGTTATGTCTAACAATTTGTCTCTGCAGCCACCTGACCTACAAACACAGATTTATGAGCTCCGTAAGGAGACTGCCCTGCTCAAGCAGGAAGTGGCAGACTTAGAGTTACAGATGCAGGTTTCTGATCTCACTCATGCCTCAGAGACCGATGCTCTACATCAGGCGATTGAAGAGCTTCGGAGGGAGATAGCTGAGTTTCGTGGATCAAGCCAGGAAAAGACGCCTACCACATGACTCATTCTACCCTGACAGCATTACCCTAGTATTTTATTTATCGCATTTCCAGACATATTTTACTTTACTGCAGCTTTTATATTTTCATGCACTCTGAATTTCTTATATATATACATATTATGCACTAATGTTAACTTTTTCTTTTTCTTTTGTTTCTTTAATTATTTTATTTTTATTTTTTTTGTCGTGCAAAGAAAAAAAATATAAGACAAAAATATTTTCATTTACTTTGATGGTTCATGGGGTAGCTATCCCATCTGTTGCTTTACCATGCAGTAGACGTACTGATGTACGTGATGAAAGGAACTGGACCTATGATCTTAATGCTCCACGTGTTTTGGGTCCACTTCCTCCTAATATTCCCGATGGGGAGGCACATGACACTGATGATGAGTATGATCGGAGAGAGCAGTCTCCCATCCCTCACATGTCCCCCCATCGTCCTTCACAGTCACACACCGCACCATCTTCCTCTAACCCTGTTGCAGGTACTGCTCCTGGATTCCATGTCACCGAGGAGATGTGGCGTGATATGACAGCTAGAGAAGAAAGGCGTGATGGCCTTCTCTCTACTATTTCACAGCAGCTGACGGACAATATGAGCTTCATGCAACAATCGCGATTGGTTTCGGATCGTGCCTATAGCAACGTTTGCCGTACCTTGAACGATATCTCATTAGAGCAGAACCGTCAGAAAGAGTTCAACAGCCAACACTACCAGCTTGTCGAGGCCACTCAGGGTTCCATCTTAGGTAACCTTCGAGAGGTTCGGAGTGCTCAGGCTGCTTTATCAGCACGACTCGACCGGAGGGACCAGCATCGTAGTAGATCCCGTCGTTCCAGACCATCACATCAGGACGGCGAAGGCACCAGTGCCCCTCCTCAGTAGTCTTTTTCAGGTTACCCCCCTTATCTTATTTCGAAACATTGGGGACAATGTTCGATCTAAGTGTGGGAGGGGATTTTATTGCTTTCTGTCATTTCCTTTTTAGTTAATTATTTCCTTTCAGTTATTTCCTTTCAGTAATTTAATTTTCTTAGATAATGCATGAGTCTGACGAGTCACCAGTATAGTGTCTTTTTAGTTCATCTTCATTTTTTTCCCATTTCCTTAGCCTTACCAGAAAATTTTTAAAAAGAAAATGATGTTGTTTCACATGTTTTTTGGGCTTTGGGACAGGTTTAGATTAGGATGTAGTGACCTAGGTCAACTTTTTGAAACATCAGAACCATTTTAGCACCATAGACCTCTTGAATATAGGAATCACTCCTAAACCCCACCATCTTGGCCTTTACTATCATTTTAAAAATTGTCCTAAGTAGTTTATCTTAGCAGTCAGCTCCGGCTTAAGCATGCTCTACGTAGGGGGCCGATGAACATAAGTGAATGATCCAGTGCTAATACTAAAAAAAAAAAAAAAAAAAAAAAAAAAAAAAAAAAAGGCAAACTCTGGTATAGGTGACCCTCACAAAGTCATTTAAACCGAAAAAAAAGAAAAAAAAAAAAAAAAAAAATTTGCAAGTCACCTATTGTTAGTTGGTTCAGAGGTATCTGGCACTGAACTTGGTAGGGCGGATTACGATCCGATCCCCCGCAGCTACATTTAGGCGAAATAAAACAGGTTTACACATGCTTATGTGCCAGAAACCTTATGTTATGGATCAGAATCACTAACCGGTCACTCTACTATGAAGCATGTACAGATAACGGGCTTAATGTGATTGCGCCTGAATGAAAAGGACACAAAAAGATGAGAAGATAGGCCTAGGTATTGTGGGATGATATGGAGTGGTTAATATAGGATTGAAGTTCGTGTTTGTGTTACTATGGTACCCTTGGTTCACTTAGTTAGTATCTGTCACTGCATCCTGACTTGAACTTAGAATCCCTTTAGCCCAAAGACAAGTGTTGACACCATATTTTCTTAAGCTTTAATGTTTGCTTGAGGACAAGCAAAGGTTTAAGTGTGGGAGAATTTGATCACACTAAAATTCACCGTATTTCTGACTCCGATTTCGCATGCATTCTTAGCTTTTTTTGTTGTTTTGCTTTGTTATTTCTTTGTTTTCTTATGTTTTCAGGTTTTTATAATAATCGGAGCTTGAATCGGGAAAAGGAGCGAAAAAGGAGTGAAAACGGGCGAAAACCTAGAAATTCAGCGTTTTGCACTTACGGCACCCACCGTGGCGGGCGCCATGACGTGGCCACGTCTCAAGACCACTCCTCAACCGCCAAGACCCACGATCCCCACTCCATCATCCCCTGTAGGGACCATGGCGGGCGCCATAGGCCTGTGGCGGGCGCCACAAGGCCAAAATCAGTAACCTCCACTTTTTAGTGGAGGGGCGTCCCTGTCTGTCGCATCGCGCGAAAAACCGGCGGGAAAAGAAAGAACAACAGAGCCGCCACCGTGCGTTATTTATCCCAAAAGAGGGAAAGGAAACGCTCAGAGTAAACCTGGGAAAGAACATGGTCTCGCGACCAAAGAGAATGGGTTCGGGAGTCGGTTATGCGAAGGGAAGGTATTAGCACCCCTACGCATCCGTAGTACTCTACGGGATCCACGCACAAAAGGAAGGAATATGGTTGCTAAAACACTGCTCATAAACACACACACTGGCTGAAAGAGACACAAGAAAACAAGACTGAAACTGACTCGGCAGGATATCGCATCCTGGGCCTACTTAGTCTATCAGGCATAGACATCAGAGTCGAAGTAGTTCGGACTGGGGGAAACGACACATGCTCGCTAGGATATCGCATCCTATGCATACGTATCTTCTCGGACGAGAGAAGAATCAGAGCATTCGTAGCTCGGCTGACACGCACACAAACAAACACAGGCAAAGGCAAACATGGAGCCTGAACGCCAATCACTGGACTTACATCAGCATCCGAACCAAAACGCGCTCAAGAAGGCAAACATGGAGCCTGAATGCCAATCACTGGGCTTACATCAGCATCCGAACCAAACACACGCACACTGGAACCCAAATGCCACTCGATGGACTTGCATCAGCTTCCAAGCACACAACAACGCAACAAGTTAATAGGGAGTCGGGGACTCGAGCCTATAACTGTCAAGCACACACTCAAACAAACAGACAACAGGTTGCTAAGGAGTCAGGCACTCGAGCCTAGCAACTGTCAGACAACACACACAAAAAGAAGAAGGCGCCCGGAGAGATCAGCTCAATCTCCTGCCTACATACTTCATCTGGTGTGAAGATCAGGGCGATGTAGTTCCCCTACGCAGGGATAAAGGACTAGCCTAACCAGATAACAGAGGGAGACACAACTCTAGGGAGACTACGACTCGAGCCTAGATGTTGTCATGCAAAATCAACCCTAAGTTATGGTTTCTAGCTAAGTGGCACAAGGGCCAACCTATCCTAAGTATGGCTCACACAGGGAGCAAGCCACACACACACTTAACTTGCACAGGAAGCAAGCCAAGCAAAACCTAACTTGCACAGGAAGCAAGTCTAAACTAATCCTACCTTGCACAGGAAGCAAGTCAAACAATCCTATCTTGCACAGGAAGCAAGTCAAACAATCCTATCTTGCACAGGAAGCACACGCTATACGCAAACAAGTGGCTCAAACAAGGGTTAGGTTTTAGTCAAGGGGTCATATCAACCTCAACAAACAAACCTCTGGAATGGGGTGAATGTGCTCTTAACCTTGCCATTGAGGGGCTAAGGTGAAGCAGATGAAAGGATGAAGTGAGGATGAGACCTCACAGCTCTTATCCCTGGCCTGGGAGAGCTCAAGACAAGAATGTGTGGGTTCAGAAAGTGGGAACCCTTCTACACATTAAAACTGACTCAGCTGTACAGTTGTACAAGATCTTGGGTTTGTATCTGCAATGCATCAACACAGTGGTGTGAGCAGAGCGGATGACACACTGAATAGTGGGGGATAGATTGCATATCCCTACCTTCCACCAATTGCCTCTTCACTTAGGAGGACTTTGACTCTATGCAAGGACAAAAGTAAACAATCACAAACATTGCCTCTTAAGGAGGACTTCAGACAGTTGCCTGGCCAAGTAACAGGCCAGGTCTTCCAGACTACATGAAGTAAGAGAGACATACCTCAATGCAAATTGCTTATACAAGCAAAGCAAAGCAAAAGTTCACAAGGAGCTAAAAGCAACTAAAGCACCTGAAACAGTCAAGCAGATGTTAGTATGCAACTTCAAACAAAACAAACAGAAACAGACACCAACAGTTAATTGGAGGCACGTGGATGTGCAAGGCACAAGGCTTAGGGCATGTGAGCCAAGCCACCTACAAAACAAATAGGTTAGACAATGATATTTGAGTAAGCTCAATCAAAAGAATTGGTCTTAATGGCCACTTGATGGTCAACCTGAAAACACAAGCTCAAAGGTGAGTAACAGGACCACTAGGGCTAGCCTAGGGTCAAAAGTGAATGAGAAAGTCCAAACAGCAAGGGGTAAGTATCCAAAAGCATGTTCAAACAATTAGGAAACACAACCAATTGGGTTCACATCCATATCAATCACTATCATCATTTCATGAACAGATTAGGTCAAAACATGGCAAACAGAAGCTCACAGAAGTCAACAGCAAGACTTAACTTAAAAGCAATCTAAACATTTTCCAAAAATCACCAAATAAATTATGATCAACCCTAACACATAGCATGGTAAGCGTGTCAAATTTCATCCCATTTGGATGGGAGGAAGGCAATCAATGAAAATCATGAAGTCAAACCAAATTCAAGCATGCACAAAGAAAGTCAACAAGCATGGGTCAACTTCAAAAAATCATATCAATTTGAAAACAGAAGAGAAATGAATGAGATTAAAACCAATGCAAAGCTTGAGATGTCTAGTTATCACATATGAAATTTCATGGTCATGTGATAAAGTATGAGGATTTCACAAAAGATTTGGCAAGGCATAGCACAAAAAGTCAACAAATGACCAAGTATGGAAGAAAATTCACAATCAAATGGAAAACAGCAAGATTAATTCCAGGAAAATTCATACACAAACTAGACATATGATAGATGGTTCATGCAAAATTTGGGGTCAATTGGATAAGAGGAAGCATGTGAACAAAATTAGGGAAAATGCATGATCATGGTATAGCAACAAATGTAACACATGACTTCAAGAAATCATAAACAGCAAACCACAAATGGGAAATCCACAAACTCTATATGGAAACAAAGGTCAACATGTCTAGTTTCATCACAAAAAATTTCAAGCTCATTGGATGCAACATGAGTATTTCACAATTGAAATGGCCAAGGGTATCAATATTGCATACATGTTGGGAAAACAATCACCAATTAAAATCCAGCCAATGAAAAAATGATTAAAAATCATAATTAAATATTAGACTCAATCATGAACATGAGGAAAAAATTTCACAATTTTTGGAATAAAAATGAATGAGAAATTAATTGTGGAAGTTGGATGAAATTATGATGCAAACATGAACAAAATGGTATGGCAATTGGTCAACATGGTCAACGCAGTGGCAAACTAGTAATTAGCGCGCCACTAAACTAAACTACTGCGTTTTGGGCAAGGCAAAGGAAATGTTTTCATTGGTCCTCAGCCAATGAAACAGTGATCTGGCCAAACAACTCAAATTTTCTGGTTTTCAAATAAACCCTTGGGATTTTAGCAACCACATGGCATTTGCAAGCAATCAGCATTCATCAATTCAAGCAACAACATTCACATAGACAGCAGGAAATTCAAGTGTAAAGCTCATGAACAGCAGGGTTCTTTGGTTTTAAAAACAACAGCAACAAACATCATCATCATTCAAACAGCACCCAAACAACAGTAACATTCATCATTCACATAGATTTTCTGGACGACGTTCATGGTTTAATAGCAGGGCATGTTCATTATCCAACTTCAAAACAAACATTTAAATGCCAAAAGACAAACAGCATGGAAAATCACTGGACAGTTTAAGGTTTAACAGCATGGCAGCTCATGTATTCATCATCAATTTGCAGCATGGTTAATAGCATAACAGCACTCATTTTCAAACAGCATCATCCATTGACATGAGCAAAAACATCCAGCGTCAAACAATCGAACATGGCCATAAACATTAACAGCAAAACAACATGATCATGGGAGTTTATCTGGATATAACATCAGGTTTGAACAGCAGCATTGGCATTCAGCATTCAAACTCATGTAACTTCATGCAATTGATCAAAATGAAGTCCAACAAACAAACTCAAAACAGCAGGGCAATGCATCAAGTTCATCATCCTCATGTACCCATCATAACCAACAGCAAACAAACAGCATGGTGGAAAATCCTCATGACTCAAACATCAGCATAGCATTATCAATCAAAATGAGCACTAACTCAAAACACCAACATCAAAACATCATTAGCCAACAACAAACATAAGCATAATCATGGGAGAATTATGGGCATGGTAGGGTTTAGCAGCATGGTATCATGTATTCATCACTAATCATCATTCAAACACCAATCATGAACAACAGCATATACCAATAACAGCAGCAGGACATTAATGTTTATCAATCATTATCAATTGAAATTCAGCATAGCAGTACATCAACTTCAGCATAGCAGTACAAATGATCAGCAAATACCAATAACAGCAGCAGGACATTAATGTTTCACATGGATTTCATGGCAATGTTCATGGGGTTCAAAACAGCAGCAAGGTTCATGTTATCAGAACAAAATTCGACCAAGAACAAAAGCATAGCATTATCAGTCAAAATGAGCACTAACTCAAAAACACCAACATCAAAACATCATTAACCAACAACAAACATAAGCATAATCATGGGAGAAATTCTGGACAGATTCATGATTCAAGCATAACAGCAGGGCATTAGCAGCATCAATTTCATGTTTATGGTTCATCAACATCAAACGAGTTTCAAGCACAAACACACAATGTCATGGCCTTAATGCTCATGTAGCAACATAATACAAACAAACTGAACATGAGTCATATGGATTTCTGGGCAGAGTAGGTTTAAACCATAGCAGGATTCAACATCGATGTGTAACTTGAAATTTCAAAATGTGCAGAAATCCAAATCAAGTAAGCCCATAGCATCAGCACATATCAAACAACAAGAATGCATCATCAAAGTTCATTAAAACACTTCCAGCAAGGCAAATCGAGCAAAAGTTACCATGAATCACCAAAAAATGAAATTCAATTTTCTCTCAACAGAATCAACCATTTAGCATAATATAAGTTGCAATAGACTCATCATAGCAAGGACTATACATGGCATAGCATGGTTTGATGAAAAGGGAGGGTCGAACACTTACTTGTTTTGGAAGAAAAACGAGCTGCAGTGTTGGTTTGGTGGCTGCAAGCTCAAATAGAAGTCCACTATGCTTTGGAATGAAGAAAACTTGAAGAAACTTCAGCTCAAACTTGCTTGGTTCCACTCTAAATCCAAACTGCCATGGAAATGCCTTGAAGAAACAGAGCTTGAAAAGGAACTTCCAGATGGTAAGTGATGCTGCAATAGGGCCCCAAATGATGTTTGGATGATGGAGGAACAAAGGCTTGTTCGAGGGTCTTGAAGGGTTTGGCAGAAAAGTTCAATCGAGCCAAAATGCAAATGAGAGAATAGTGTATTTTTTGGTGTGTGGTTGTGAAAAACTAGGGTTGTAAAACCAGAAAAATGAGACTTAAATATCATATGTTTAGGGTCTGCTAATGATATGTTCAGCTGGTTTTTGTTTAATGACAGGAAAATGGTGTTTCTATTTGCTGTTATGTTGGTTTGTGGCAAGGTTTTATGAGAAGCAAATGCCAAAGTTTTTTTCTTTCCTCTGCTGCAGTGTGGTGACAGACCTTGGAAGAGAAATGCCAAAGTGTTTTTGTGGTATGCTGCTACTTTCAAAATGGTGACAGGATTGGGAGGGTGCAAAGCAAGGTTGAAAATGAGGGAGTGAGTGAAGGTTCTTTTGGTATGCTGCTTGTGGCAAGGTTTTCAGAAGCAATTGCCAAAGCCCTTTTTTCTGCTGCAGTATGGTGCTCCTATTTTTAACAGGATCTTCCCATTTTTGTGGAGGGAAATGCCAAGTGCCAAATGAATGAATTTTCTCTGGTTCTTTTTGCTGCCATCTGTTACTCATGGCAGGAAAAAGAGATGGAAAGCCATGCTGTCACTGTGTGGTTTTTGACAGAAAAACATGGACAGAAAAACTGCAATGTGTGAGTGGTGCAAGGCAAAGTTGCAAGAGGTATGGTTGTTCTTCTTGTTTGGACAGCAAATAGCAAGGTAAGGGCATTGTGCATCCATGATTTTCTGCTGCCATAGTACAAAGTATAGTGTGGAGGTATGGATGGATATGGTTGCTTTTGTCCTTTTGTCCCAATATTCAAGTGAGCAAGTATGGCTTCTTTTCTGAGATTTTAGGTTGCTAAGATGTGTTCAAATGACAGAAAAATTGCTGCATAATTGCTGTCCTTTTGAGGTACAAGGCAAGGCATGGACAAGTATGGTGCAAGTATGGTTAAATGGTACTTTTCTTACAATTCAAGCAACCAAGCAAAATTCACATGTGCTGCATATTTTGACTTTGCAAACACCTTCTAAATGACATTTATGAGCTGTTCCAATTGGCCAAATGTTGAAAAAATGTTTGAGTCAAAAAGTCAACTCTTGGTCAAACTTACATTTAAATGAAAAAGGTCAAAATATGCCATTTTGATTGGTGAAGTTTTGGCTCATGAAATTTATATTTTTGGAAAGAGGGGATCAAATGTGACTTGTAGGAAAAAGCCCCACCAAAATTGGCCAAACGGTTTGGGAGATATGGCCCTTTGAAGTTCAAGATTTTCTGAAATCGATTCGATCATAACTTGCCAACCACACATGGGAATTGAGAGTTCTATGACTTTTTGGAAATGGGAGAACAAGATCTTTAACTTTCATGTTGGGCAAAAATTCATTTGAGGCTTGTATCATGATGTAAGTTTGAGGATCAAAACTTTCCATTTTTGGTAAGTTTCAGTTACAGGCCCAGTTTCCGTTTTGGGAAATTTATGATCTGGCTTCAAATTCTTCCATGATGGTGTTTGGCATGATATATGATGACTATTTGGACATGAATGAGCTCTCACAAACCAATTCCAATCATCAAATCACTGATTAAATGGACAGTTGACCAACAGTTGACTTTTAGGGTTTCTGACTGATTATGCATTGACTGATGAATTCCAAACCCTAATTCCTTGAGAATTCGACTTCAAATGATGTCCCAAGTCGTATGAACTCTTGATTATTGACCATGGTGCCCAAATTCCACAAGAATGACCACCATCCACTGCTTTGACTGACAGTTGACTTTTTAGGGTTTTTGACTGTCTATGTATGAACTGCTGACCTCTGAGCCCTCAACCCTTGACCAAAATACTTCAAATAGACCTTCAAGCCATGTGAACTTGTTGCACAAACCCTAGGGCCTTGGTTCAATAAGAAATCCCTTTGCTTGCTTGGTTGACTGACCAGGAGATCAGTTTGACCTAATTCTTGATTGCTTGCTCTTGGGGCAACTGAGGGACAATGCAAATGCTATGCAATGGATCATGATATGCTATGACCTAATATGAAAATGTATGTACAATGATAGGTGCAAATTTGAGGTGCTACAGCTGCCCCTATTCAATCAGCTGGGAACCCGAATGGATGAGAGCAACGGCTGTCAGACTTTCAGGGTAAACAGGGATTGAATACCAAGAACCGTAGAATTTGCACAATACAGGGATCCAACAATGGAAACGTCCACTGGGATCTGATACTTATTACTGGGTATATATTTTTTTGGTTTTGTTTTTAAAGGGTACAGCCACATCCAGACATCGCAACGACGATGAATGGGAACAAAAATCACAACTAGATGCCAACGGACAACTAGGAAAAACTCGACGTTTATCGGGACCAACGGAGGGGTAACCAGACGTTAATGAATGACCGGAAGGGATACAACCATACGTCAACGGACGAAATGGGAAAAACTCAACGTTTACCAAGACCAACGGAGAGGTAACTCTGCATGGAGAGGGGTACAACTAGACATCATCGGATGACTAGGAAAAACTCGACGTTTATCGACACCAACGGAGAGGAGGATACTTCACTTGGGAAGGAGGACACAACCAAATCATCAACGGATGATCGGGAAAAATTCGACGTTTATCGAAACCAACGGAGAGGAGAATACTTCACTTGGGAAGGAGGACACAACCAAATCATCAATGGATGATCGGGAAAAACTCGACGTTTATCGAAACCAACGGAGAGGTAACTCTGCATGGAGAGGGTGAACACAACCAAATCATCAACGGATGATTGGGAAAAACTCGACGTTTATCGACACCAACGGAGAGGAGAATACTTCACTTGGGAAGGAGGACACAACCAAATCATCAACGGATGATCGGGAAAAACTCGACGTTTATCGACACCAACGGAGAGGAGAATGCTTCTTCGGTCTGAATACCGGAAAATTGGCCTTGTGCCATGAGTACATCGACCTGATCGTCGGAAACTCCTTCGGTCTGAATACCGGAAAATTGGCCTTGTGCCATGAGTACATCGACCTGATCGTCGGAAACTCCTTCGGTCTGAATACCGGAAAATTGGCCTTGTGCCATGAGTACATCGACCTGATCGTCGGAAACTCCTTCGGTCTGAATACCAGAAAATTGGCCTTGTGCCATGAGTACATCGACCTGATCGTCGGAAACTCCTTCGGTCTGAATACCGGAAAATTGGCCTTGTGCCATGAGTACATCGACCTGATCGTCGGAAACTCCTTCGGTCTGAATACCGGAAAATCATAAGTACATATCATCTATAGCCGTCAAAACGTAGATAATACACTCGCATGGAAGATTATCCATAACCGGGTTGTAGGTTGTTAAATGAATAATCGACCGAAAAGAAAGGCATCTGGGTACCAGACTAGGTATGCAAAAGATGACCAATCAAAAGAGGATAAAGTTGCTAACTCGGAGCAAGTACCCAAAAGAAAAGAGAAAACCCACTGGGGACAATACTGCTTGATCAAAGCAAGTATCCAAAGGGGACAAGACCATTAATACCACAAAGAGGGGATTACATCTACCGGTTTGTAGGCAGAAAACCACGGAAAAGTAACCAGTCATCATCGGGACGAGCACAAAGGGTTAATTCCAACAAGGGGAGGAAAGTGGGATTTTACAACTACCAGCTAGTGGGTAGAAAACCCACAAAGATAGGACTTACAGCTACCGGTTTGGTGGTAGAGGCCAAATTTCGCTGAGGATGAAGTGAATGAGTGTCGGTTAGTGAGCGACTATTCATTTATGCCCCAGGGAAGTACAGGAGACAGCCAACAGGAAACCAATTTAGGATCGATCCAAAAAGGCAGACTGAAACAAGACTCATCCTAATGAGGAAAGAACTCAATAGGGAAAACCCATCCCATTAGGGAGGGAACGGAAGCAACCGTCATCCACGAGGATGTATCTCAGTGGGGGAATGGCAGGAAAAGATTGACACTTTATGCTTAAGGGGTAGACTCTACAGGGAGAGATCAGACACACCCATATCTGCTTAAGGAAAAAAGGTCCAAGCTGGCAAGACGCTAACAATTGGGGAGTAACACTGCTGGGGATACCCACTCGACTGAGGAATCACTTATTGGGAAAACACCAACCTCTCAACCATGCTGATGGACCCCATCCTGAAGCCGATCCAATGGCGCGACGCTAAACTCTTTCCAACAACCCAAACTCGGTTGGTCACCACGGCCTAGGGCTAATGGATATGTTTGCAATGTTGATGCATGAGTTTTTTTTGTTTTACACAATGCCCCATGATTATGGAAATGCTATGCACTAATGATGCGATATGCTATGCTTATCTAAATGCTGAATGCATAAACACACGTCTCCTTCAGAGACAACACCAGGGAATTCCAGGAACTGTGCTGGGGAATGGTAAAGCGACTTCACTGGGAGGAAGACTCAACCAATCTTCAGATAGGATAAACCCTGCTTTGGAGAGTGTCTGTTACTCTGCTAGGGATAACCCACGCGATCCACGGGTAGAATCAACTCAACTGGGGATGCAGATATCAGTCTAATACAGAAACCCGTCCAATCCACTGGTGGGATGAACTCTGCTGGAGAAATAAATGCTACTTCACTAGGGACGACCCAACCAGTCCATATGTAGGAGAATCACTGCTGGAGATGTATTTCATGAGACCCGCTCCACTCGGGGAACTTGCTGAGGAAAAACCACACCATTCTGCTGAGGAGAACGATCCTAGTGGAGAGAACAACCATAGTGGTGAGAGTAACAACTCTGTTGAGGATGATAACACGTCATATCATACTGGAGATGAATTCCCACAAACCTGCTTGGGATAGACACTCACGGCCATACTGGAGATAATAGCATCACAAAACCAATTGTTGGGGAACACACCAACAGTCTACTGATAAACTCCACTAGGGTGCTCCCGAGGGAAATAGCTGCCAGGCGCTCAGCGGGGATTCTCAACTGGGGAAATCTGCAATCACAGGACTGCTGGGGAGAAGCAATCCTTAGATCTGTTGGGGAAAGGAGGTACTGTCCACAGGTATCTCTGCAGGGGAAATAACTCTGATAGCTTCAATACTGGCCTGGGCTGGGGACGTGATGACCTTCAGGCTTGCTGAGGAGACAACGATCTCGAATCTACCAGGGAGATTACACTCTCAATCCTCTGGGGAGATACAGCTTGTTGGACGGGGATGTCGGTCGACTCATCATCCACCCATAGTGTTGACTTTCCACTTTTAAGAACTCCCAGACTCTTCTGGACTTTTCTGCTCCATCATCTTGTATTCCAAATCTCGTCCGTACTCCACGGGGATCGAACTCTTGGGATTCATACATACTTTCCAATCATCAGACTTTGAAGAGTCTTCTTGATTAATTTTCCAGGACCGTCGTCGTAATCCTTCACTGCCTTTTCACCGTTCAACTATCCTTTGCCCCTGATTCGGCTCCGCAGGGATCGTTAGATAAAAGAACGTGCCCCAGGTATGCCCCATGATAAGGCTCAAACAGCACTCTACTGGAGATGCCCCACAATAGAACTAATAGGGTCTTGGAGGGAGAAATGTTGCACTACTGGGGACATGAAGATGAACATCTTTAAACAACACTGCGTCGGACAACTTCATTGAGGAGAGACCATACGAGGTTCTGTAGGACAAAGATACAGTCGTGCTCGAGATACGAACAATTGTCTTACCTGTTGGTAATCATACCACCCCCGGGAGATCACTGTGGGTCTCCTAAGTATCTTTCCATCATTGTGAAGGTTCACTTTGTTTAAGAACAATTTTTTTTTGAAAAATTTGTTTATTTTGAAAACAATGATACTTTATCAATTAAAACATGCAAAACGTTTGTTGAGTTGAAACAAATAAGAATGCAAATAATTGGATAAAAGCTCAAATTGATGTGATGGAATGGTAGTCTGCAAAGGGCGAGACTCCATGGATCTGTACAAGTTTGAAATTGGTGATATATATTGGAGAGGGCTACATTGAACATAATGACCTTTCCTCTACCATTCTGAATTTTCGATGTATTCAGAGCTTCAGTCGACGACGAATCGAGAATTCCTAACGGATGACAGATATAGAGCATAGTCTTGTCAAGATGCAGTTACTCGCCAAATCCCTAATTTTTGCCCAGATTGCCCCAGTGTGAGGTGTTCAATCTAGCGGGATGCAAATTCTCTTTTTTCAATGTCTCTAACTTTTGCCTGGATCGCCCTTTCGGGTTTTCAATCCACCGAGACGCTCCTTTTTGCCTAAGTCGCCCTTTGGGGTGTTCGACTTAGCGAGCTTTTGTTTTTTTTGTTTTGTTTTAGGCGAAGTATTTCTTGACTGCATCTGGAATTCACAGGACGAGTGAACTTCTTCATCCATTGTAGTAAGTGTTAAAGCACTGCCTGAAAAGGCTCTCTTGACAACATATGGACATCCATAATTTGGGGTTCACTTGCCCCTGGAATCGGGCACGAAAGACAAGACGTTCTTGAGCACAGGGTCCCTCGGAACACACGAGGCTTGATCTTTTTGTCGAATGCTTTCTTCACTCTCTGCTGATATGACTGACCATGATACATGGCAGTTGATCTCTTCCTTTCGATCGAATTCAGCATCAGCCAACCTGGGACTTTGAGGGTGCTATATTTTTTGTTTCTTTCTTTCTTTTGATTTCTTTTGATTTTGATTGATTTCCTTTTTTTTTTTTTGATTTTGCACCCTCCTCTTTCTCTTTTTTCTCTTTTTTTTTGATAATGCCCCAGTTGGCTGTTCTGCTGATTCTCGAGATGCAGCTGAGTGACCTTCTTTTCTTGCTCAAGAAGTCGGGAAATCTCGTCAGGAATCCCTTCAACATCATCTTCGTCTACTTCGAATACAGGGAATTCAAAATTGGGAGATGACGTCCGATCATTATGTTCAATGGGTTTGAGAAACAACCTGCATAAAGATTTAGAGATGAAAAGCTTTTTGAAAAACAAACAAGACAATCGTTATGCAGATGAAAAGATTGCTTTTATTCCTGTTTTTAAAGGTTTTTTGTGATCACCAATTTCATGCAAAAAGCGAAAAGGGAAAACAAATGGAAAAACAAATGTTTAACATGAATTATTTGAATGAAAATATCATTGCACAAAATGTTGCCAACAATGCCATCACTTCTCCTTTTGGCATGGGAGAAGGTTTTTTAAACAAAGTGATTGTTACAAAGACTTATGAACAACTGTAGGAACGCCCACAACGACCCAATTGCGATAGATCCCACCAGGGATGACAACTGTCAATATCTCTTGCATCAGCAGCTTCTGCTTTCCCAACAACCCTTCTGAAGAAAAGTCGGCGCCAGCCCAGGACTTGTTATCTTCAAACTTGATTAGCATTGGAACCTAAGTCCTCCAAGATAAGAATACCTGACCTTACGAGATCTTGCACCTTCATCTTCAGCTGGAAACAACTATCCACATCACGACCAAGAGCACCCGAATGATACACACAATGTCGTTCAGGCCTATACCACCACCGAGGGTTGACGGGTATGGGTGGCGGGTCTCTGGGAGTAATCAAGTTCCGCTCTAACAGAGAGGGATACAGTTCGGCGTAGGACATGGGGACTGGATCAAAAATGATCTTTTTCTTCTCATTACTTGTACTGGCTTGCTGGGAAACCTGCTGCTGAGGATGATGTTGCTGATGCTGATATTGCTGAGTTGGCCTTCTCTGCTGTTGTTGAGGTTGAGTTGCTGGAATAGTCACAGCGGCATCCTGACGATACTGTCCTCTGTCTGCGCTCCTCCGACGGTGCACAACATTTGTTTCAATCTCTCCCCTTTTGGGTGCCCCAGAGTATAGCTTCTTAGAACTGGAAGAACTTTGAAGAGCCAGGATGGCGAACCGGAGCGCGGGTTGCTCTGACATTAACAGTCTCTGCAGCAAGAGGCTGTTCACTGATTCTGACCCCCTTCAATTCATCTCCCACGACATGATCATTGACGAGAATAGTGACAGCAGCATTCTCATGAACGGGTACACCCACTGGTGAAGCACGGTGGACTGGTGGAATCGTGGCTTCCAGTCTCTAGGCTAAGGCACGCAGCTCCTCTTGCCCCTGAACAACTCCTTGCATTGTTGTCATGAACTGGGCCATGTTTACCCTCATCTCGGCCAATTCTGCTTGAACCTGATCCATACTCCTCTGTTGATTGAGTCTGGTTGAGTAACGATGCGGTCGGCGGTCAGCAATCCTCTCTCAGTCAAGAACCGAAGTGAGAAGTCTCTCCAAACATGTCTGTAATGCAAGGATGCTATGTGCATGATATGCATGATATGGGTACTATGAATGATCCTGATAAAGGATATGCATATGCAAGTTAACTTTTCTTTTTCATGCATTACTATTTTTTGGAAAATAAACATGCTATGATGCAAATGATGCAACACGACTGGTCAGGCTGTGCGTCTCAAGGCACAGGGTCAAAGTCTCGGCTTGAACTCTGATCACAAACATCTGAAACCCAAAGTCAATCTGATCAACTGGCATCTGAAACCAATCTGAGGAACCAAGTCACCATAAATCCGACTTGGGGAGTTCCGAAATAAACGAAACTGGAGATTACATCACTATCATCACAGGAACATCCATTGAACGGATGACAGCCAGCTCCTCTGAACAGGTACTTTCAAATTCAATCCGGGGATCCGAAATAAACGGAACCCGCTGATAAACCACGGACAGAACTCCGGCGTCCCAGAAATAAATGTCCATAATTCACAGTCACCATCTGTACCGAGAGTCACCAACTGTACCTGTTAAAATGATCAACCCCCCCCCCCACTCACGGGTGTCATCTAGGCCAGGGTAAGGTCGAGAGAAACGCAGCATAAATAACCTTTCGCAGAATATCATCCTGTGCACACCCGATGTACGCACCGATAATATCCCACCAGGGTCTGAACTGCTCGTGATATCAATGTTCCGCTAAGTGGCGCCATACCACCCGCTTCCCATGAATCACTCTATTCCTAGGTATCCTAGATTGCACTCATGGTCTGGGTATTGGACCTTTTACCTCAAGTAACTCCCACCCCAAACAAGGAAACACAACACAGCCAACAGATGAATATGAATGAATGCAAACATTAATGCAAACAATAAATGCAAACAGTAAATGCACATATATACAATGAATGCAATAAATAACAGCACAAAGCAACCAAAACCCTAATCCTAGAGAGCGCTAGGAGAGACTCGCTCAGGGAAGATGGACCAGCATAGGTCAACTTCTTTATATTCCCCAGCAGAGTCGCCAGCTGTCGCATCGCGCGAAAAACCGGCGGGAAAAGAAAGAACAACAGAGCCGCCACCGTGCGTTATTTATCCCAAAAGAGGGAAAGGAAACGCTCAGAGTAAACCTGGGAAAGAACATGGTCTCGCGACCAAAGAGAATGGGTTCGGGAGTCGGTTATGCGAAGGGAAGGTATTAGCACCCCTACGCATCCGTAGTACTCTACGGGATCCACGCACAAAAGGAAGGAATATGGTTGCTAAAACACTGCTCATAAACACACACACTGGCTGAAAGAGACACAAGAAAACAAGACTGAAACTGACTCGGCAGGATATCGCATCCTGGGCCTACTTAGTCTATCAGGCATAGACATCAGAGTCGAAGTAGTTCGGACTGGGGGAAACGACACATGCTCGCTAGGATATCGCATCCTATGCATACGTATCTTCTCGGACGAGAGAAGAATCAGAGCATTCGTAGCTCGGCTGACACGCACACAAACAAACACAGGCAAAGGCAAACATGGAGCCTGAACGCCAATCACTGGACTTACATCAGCATCCGAACCAAAACGCGCTCAAGAAGGCAAACATGGAGCCTGAATGCCAATCACTGGGCTTACATCAGCATCCGAACCAAACACACGCACACTGGAACCCAAATGCCACTCGATGGACTTGCATCAGCTTCCAAGCACACAACAACGCAACAAGTTAATAGGGAGTCGGGGACTCGAGCCTATAACTGTCAAGCACACACTCAAACAAACAGACAACAGGTTGCTAAGGAGTCAGGCACTCGAGCCTAGCAACTGTCAGACAACACACACAAAAAGAAGAAGGCGCCCGGAGAGATCAGCTCAATCTCCTGCCTACATACTTCATCTGGTGTGAAGATCAGGGCGATGTAGTTCCCCTACGCAGGGATAAAGGACTAGCCTAACCAGATAACAGAGGGAGACACAACTCTAGGGAGACTACGACTCGAGCCTAGATGTTGTCATGCAAAATCAACCCTAAGTTATGGTTTCTAGCTAAGTGGCACAAGGGCCAACCTATCCTAAGTATGGCTCACACAGGGAGCAAGCCACACACACACTTAACTTGCACAGGAAGCAAGCCAAGCAAAACCTAACTTGCACAGGAAGCAAGTCTAAACTAATCCTACCTTGCACAGGAAGCAAGTCAAACAATCCTATCTTGCACAGGAAGCAAGTCAAACAATCCTATCTTGCACAGGAAGCACACGCTATACGCAAACAAGTGGCTCAAACAAGGGTTAGGTTTTAGTCAAGGGGTCATATCAACCTCAACAAACAAACCTCTGGAATGGGGTGAATGTGCTCTTAACCTTGCCATTGAGGGGCTAAGGTGAAGCAGATGAAAGGATGAAGTGAGGATGAGACCTCACAGCTCTTATCCCTGGCCTGGGAGAGCTCAAGACAAGAATGTGTGGGTTCAGAAAGTGGGAACCCTTCTACACATTAAAACTGACTCAGCTGTACAGTTGTACAAGATCTTGGGTTTGTATCTGCAATGCATCAACACAGTGGTGTGAGCAGAGCGGATGACACACTGAATAGTGGGGGATAGATTGCATATCCCTACCTTCCACCAATTGCCTCTTCACTTAGGAGGACTTTGACTCTATGCAAGGACAAAAGTAAACAATCACAAACATTGCCTCTTAAGGAGGACTTCAGACAGTTGCCTGGCCAAGTAACAGGCCAGGTCTTCCAGACTACATGAAGTAAGAGAGACATACCTCAATGCAAATTGCTTATACAAGCAAAGCAAAGCAAAAGTTCACAAGGAGCTAAAAGCAACTAAAGCACCTGAAACAGTCAAGCAGATGTTAGTATGCAACTTCAAACAAAACAAACAGAAACAGACACCAACAGTTAATTGGAGGCACGTGGATGTGCAAGGCACAAGGCTTAGGGCATGTGAGCCAAGCCACCTACAAAACAAATAGGTTAGACAATGATATTTGAGTAAGCTCAATCAAAAGAATTGGTCTTAATGGCCACTTGATGGTCAACCTGAAAACACAAGCTCAAAGGTGAGTAACAGGACCACTAGGGCTAGCCTAGGGTCAAAAGTGAATGAGAAAGTCCAAACAGCAAGGGGTAAGTATCCAAAATCATGTTCAAACAATTAGGAAACACAACCAATTAGGTTCACATCCATATCAATCACTATCATCATTTCATGAACAGATTAGGTCAAAACATGGCAAACAGAAGCTCACAGAAGTCAACAGCAAGACTTAACTTAAAAGCAATCTAAACATTTTCCAAAAATCACCAAATAAATTATGATCAACCCTAACACATAGCATGGTAAGCGTGTCAAATTTCATCCCATTTGGATGGGAGGAAGGCAATCAATGAAAATCATGAAGTCAAACCAAATTCAAGCATGCACAAAGAAAGTCAACAAGCATGGGTCAACTTCAAAAAATCATATCAATTTGAAAACAGAAGAGAAATGAATGAGATTAAAACCAATGCAAAGCTTGAGATGTCTAGTTATCACATATGAAATTTCATGGTCATGTGATAAAGTATGAGGATTTCACAAAAGATTTGGCAAGGCATAGCACAAAAAGTCAACAAATGACCAAGTATGGAAGAAAATTCACAATCAAATGGAAAACAGCAAGATTAATTCCAGGAAAATTCATACACAAACTAGACATATGATAGATGGTTCATGCAAAATTTGGGGTCAATTGGATAAGAGGAAGCATGTGAACAAAATTAGGGAAAATGCATGATCATGGTATAGCAACAAATGTAACACATGACTTCAAGAAATCATAAACAGCAAACCACAAATGGGAAATCCACAAACTCTATATGGAAACAAAGGTCAACATGTCTAGTTTCATCACAAAAAATTTCAAGCTCATTGGATGCAACATGAGTATTTCACAATTGAAATGGCCAAGGGTATCAATATTGCATACATGTTGGGAAAACAATCACCAATTAAAATCCAGCCAATGAAAAAATGATTAAAAATCATAATTAAATATTAGACTCAATCATGAACATGAGGAAAAAATTTCACAATTTTTGGAATAAAAATGAATGAGAAATTAATTGTGGAAGTTGGATGAAATTATGATGCAAACATGAACAAAATGGTATGGCAATTGGTCAACATGGTCAACGCAGTGGCAAACTAGTAATTAGCGCGCCACTAAACTAAACTACTGCGTTTTGGGCAAGGCAAAGGAAATGTTTTCATTGGTCCTCAGCCAATGAAACAGTGATCTGGCCAAACAACTCAAATTTTCTGGTTTTCAAATAAACCCTTGGGATTTTAGCAACCACATGGCATTTGCAAGCAATCAGCATTCATCAATTCAAGCAACAACATTCACATAGACAGCAGGAAATTCAAGTGTAAAGCTCATGAACAGCAGGGTTCTTTGGTTTTAAAAACAACAGCAACAAACATCATCATCATTCAAACAGCACCCAAACAACAGCAACATTCATCATTCACATAGATTTTCTGGACGACGTTCATGGTTTAATAGCAGGGCATGTTCATTATCCAACTTCAAAACAAACATTTAAATGCCAAAAGACAAACAGCATGGAAAATCACTGGACAGTTTAAGGTTTAACAGCATGGCAGCTCATGTATTCATCATCAATTTGCAGCATGGTTAATAGCATAACAGCACTCATTTTCAAACAGCATCATCCATTGACATGAGCAAAAACATCCAGCATCAAACAATCGAACATGGCCATAAACATTAACAGCAAAACAACATGATCATGGGAGTTTATCTGGATATAACATCAGGTTTGAACAGCAGCATTGGCATTCAGCATTCAAACTCATGTAACTTCATGCAATTGATCAAAATGAAGTCCAACAAACAAACTCAAAACAGCAGGGCAATGCATCAAGTTCATCATCCTCATGTACCCATCATAACCAACAGCAAACAAACAGCATGGTGGAAAATCCTCATGACTCAAACATCAGCATAGCATTATCAATCAAAATGAGCACTAACTCAAAACACCAACATCAAAACATCATTAGCCAACAACAAACATAAGCATAATCATGGGAGAATTATGGGCATGGTAGGGTTTAGCAGCATGGTATCATGTATTCATCACTAATCATCATTCAAACACCAATCATGAACAACAGCATATACCAATAACAGCAGCAGGACATTAATGTTTATCAATCATTATCAATTGAAATTCAGCATAGCAGTACATCAACTTCAGCATAGCAGTACAAATGATCAGCAAATACCAATAACAGCAGCAGGACATTAATGTTTCACATGGATTTCATGGCAATGTTCATGGGGTTCAAAACAGCAGCAAGGTTCATGTTATCAGAACAAAATTCGACCAAGAACAAAAGCATAGCATTATCAGTCAAAATGAGCACTAACTCAAAAACACCAACATCAAAACATCATTAACCAACAACAAACATAAGCATAATCATGGGAGAAATTCTGGACAGATTCATGATTCAAGCATAACAGCAGGGCATTAGCAGCATCAATTTCATGTTTATGGTTCATCAACATCAAACGAGTTTCAAGCACAAACACACAATGTCATGGCCTTAATGCTCATGTAGCAACATAATACAAACAAACTGAACATGAGTCATATGGATTTCTGGGCAGAGTAGGTTTAAACCATAGCAGGATTCAACATCGATGTGTAACTTGAAATTTCAAAATGTGCAGAAATCCAAATCAAGTAAGCCCATAGCATCAGCACATATCAAACAACAAGAATGCATCATCAAAGTTCATTAAAACACTTCCAGCAAGGCAAATCGAGCAAAAGTTACCATGAATCACCAAAAAATGAAATTCAATTTTCTCTCAACAGAATCAACCATTTAGCATAATATAAGTTGCAATAGACTCATCATAGCAAGGACTATACATGGCATAGCATGGTTTGATGAAAAGGGAGGGTCGAACACTTACTTGTTTTGGAAGAAAAACGAGCTGCAGTGTTGGTTTGGTGGCTGCAAGCTCAAATAGAAGTCCACTATGCTTTGGAATGAAGAAAACTTGAAGAAACTTCAGCTCAAACTTGCTTGGTTCCACTCTAAATCCAAACTGCCATGGAAATGCCTTGAAGAAACAGAGCTTGAAAAGGAACTTCCAGATGGTAAGTGATGCTGCAATAGGGCCCCAAATGATGTTTGGATGATGGAGGAACAAAGGCTTGTTCGAGGGTCTTGAAGGGTTTGGCAGAAAAGTTCAATCGAGCCAAAATGCAAATGAGAGAATAATGTATTTTTTGGTGTGTGGTTGTGAAAAACTAGGGTTGTAAAACCAGAAAAATGAGACTTAAATATCATATGTTTAGGGTCTGCTAATGATATGTTCAGCTGGTTTTTGTTTAATGACAGGAAAATGGTGTTTCTATTTGCTGTTATGTTGGTTTGTGGCAAGGTTTTATGAGAAGCAAATGCCAAAGTTTTTTTCTTTCCTCTGCTGCAGTGTGGTGACAGACCTTGGAAGAGAAATGCCAAAGTGTTTTTGTGGTATGTTGCTACTTTCAAAATGGTGACAGGATTGGGAGGGTGCAAAGCAAGGTTGAAAATGAGGGAGTGAGTGAAGGTTCTTTTGGTATGCTGCTTGTGGCAAGGTTTTCAGAAGCAATTGCCAAAGCCCTTTTTTCTGCTGCAGTATGGTGCTCCTATTTTTAACAGGATCTTCCCATTTTTGTGGAGGGAAATGCCAAGTGCCAAATGAATGAATTTTCTCTGGTTCTTTTTGCTGCCATCTGTTACTCATGGCAGGAAAAAGAGATGGAAAGCCATGCTGTCACTGTGTGGTTTTTGACAGAAAAACATGGACAGAAAAACTGCAATGTGTGAGTGGTGCAAGGCAAAGTTGCAAGAGGTATGGTTGTTCTTCTTGTTTGGACAGCAAATAGCAAGGTAAGGGCATTGTGCATCCATGATTTTCTGCTGCCATAGTACAAAGTATAGTGTGGAGGTATGGATGGATATGGTTGCTTTTGTCCTTTTGTCCCAATATTCAAGTGAGCAAGTATGGCTTCTTTTCTGAGATTTTAGGTTGCTAAGATGTGTTCAAATGACAGAAAAATTGCTGCATAATTGCTGTCCTTTTGAGGTACAAGGCAAGGCATGGACAAGTATGGTGCAAGTATGGTTAAATGGTACTTTTCTTACAATTCAAGCAACCAAGCAAAATTCACATGTGCTGCATATTTTGACTTTGCAAACACCTTCTAAATGACATTTATGAGCTGTTCCAATTGGCCAAATGTTGAAAAAATGTTTGAGTCAAAAAGTCAACTCTTGGTCAAACTTACATTTAAATGAAAAAGGTCAAAATATGCCATTTTGATTGGTGAAGTTTTGGCTCATGAAATTTATATTTTTGGAAAGAGGGGATCAAATGTGACTTGTAGGAAAAAGCCCCACCAAAATTGGCCAAACGGTTTGGGAGATATGGCCCTTTGAAGTTCAAGATTTTCTGAAATCGATTCGATCATAACTTGCCAACCACACATGGGAATTGAGAGTTCTATGACTTTTTGGAAATGGGAGAACAAGATCTTTAACTTTCATGTTGGGCAAAAATTCATTTGAGGCTTGTATCATGATGTAAGTTTGAGGATCAAAACTTTCCATTTTTGGTAAGTTTCAGTTACAGGCCCAGTTTCCGTTTTGGGAAATTTATGATCTGGCTTCAAATTCTTCCATGATGGTGTTTGGCATGATATATGATGACTATTTGGACATGAATGAGCTCTCACAAACCAATTCCAATCATCAAATCACTGATTAAATGGACAGTTGACCAACAGTTGACTTTTAGGGTTTCTGACTGATTATGCATTGACTGATGAATTCCAAACCCTAATTCCTTGAGAATTCGACTTCAAATGATGTCCCAAGTCGTATGAACTCTTGATTATTGACCATGGTGCCCAAATTCCACAAGAATGACCACCATCCACTGCTTTGACTGACAGTTGACTTTTTAGGGTTTTTGACTGTCTGTGTATGAACTGCTGACCTCTGAGCCCTCAACCCTTGACCAAAATACTTCAAATAGACCTTCAAGCCATGTGAACTTGTTGCACAAACCCTAGGGCCTTGGTTCAATAAGAAATCCCTTTGCTTGCTTGGTTGACTGACCAGGAGATCAGTTTGACCTAATTCTTGATTGCTTGCTCTTGGGGCAACTGAGGGACAATGCAAATGCTATGCAATGGATCATGATATGCTATGACCTAATATGAAAATGTATGTACAATGATAGGTGCAAATTTGAGGTGCTACACTGTCATTTCATGCTTTCAGTTTTTACTATAAATAGGACCTTAGATTTTCGTTTTTTTCTTCATCCAGAATTAGAATTCTCTAGGCATATATCAGTTATAAAGCAGTTGCCATTCCACATCGGGGTGCCTCTGCAATCGAGTGATCGAGTCTGTAATCTGTCTGTGGTTCGAGTTTTTGGAGCACTCTGGAGGAAGTTAATCCTGCCGCCATTTTAATTCAAGTTCGTATTTTACTTTTATTTATTTCCTGCACTCGCACATTTATGTTGTTTATTTCCGGCACTCGCACATTTACGTTGTTTATTTCCTGCACTCGCACATTTACGTTGTTTATTTCCTGCACTCGCACATTTACGTTGTTTATTTCCTGCACTCGCACATTTACGTTGTTTATTTCCTGCACTCGCACTTTACTTTGTTTATTATCCGCACTCGCTTTAAATTACTTTTATGAAAAACTATAAAAAGAATATTTACTTTATCATGTCTAACTAATTCTATAAAGGTTAGAATGTAAGGATCGTAATTAAACCAGTAATCAGTATAATTGTTCGTGGAAACACCTAAGGGCTATTTTATCTTTCAATTCAAGTAATTGTTTTTAACTATTTCAAAAACAGCCAAAAGCGCTTTGTCTAGTTTATTAGGAGATTTTAGATTAAAAAGAAAAGAGATTTTAAAACGATTTTCGGACGCGTTAGGAAGTTTAAACTCTGGTTCGTAAGAACCTCTTTTTGCTAAGAAGTCCAGGTTAAAATACTTTTCAACTTAGTTAAGATACTATATTTCTTAAAAATAGGTTTACTACTCTAACGCAGTACGCACCTTTTTATCCGTGACAATAGGAGGGGTTGATTAGAGAGTACAACTCGGTTCTGAATACGCGAAAGCGACAGTTCCTGTTAAATTAGTTCTTTTCAAAGGAGAAAACATTGCCCATAAGTAGTTCCACTAACAAGTACTGGATTATCATTGATTGCGTGATTCGTACACTTGCGAAAAACACGCATCACCACGCATCTGAGCAGAACCATGTCAAAGTTTCTCTTATAAAGCACATCGCCATTGAGATAGAAACTGCCTGATAATCTCCTCAAAGTCTTCCTATCTTTCACAGATGCTCCAGGCGGGTAAATCTGGCTCTGGAGGAAACACTTGATGTCATAATACCATGGTTTATCATCTTTTACTTCTTCAACTGCAAACACATGAGCTGGTCTATCCAAGCGCATCACAGTGATATTGGGAACTTCATTCCACAGTTTTACCACAATCATCGAAGCCAGCGTAGCAAGAGCATCTGCCATCCGATTCTCATCTCGAGGAATATGATGGAAGTCAACTTCAGTAAAGAACGTTGAAATCCTCCTCGCATAATCCCTATATGGATTGAGACCAGGCTGATTCGTTTCCCACTCACCCTTAATCTGATTAACAACAAGGGCCGAATCACCGTAAACATCAAGATGCTTGATCCTGAGATCAATGCATTCCTCCAATCCCATAATACAGGCCTCGTACTCTGCCATATTATTCGTGCATTTGAAAGTTAGCCTTGCTGTAAAAGGAATGTGTGTGCCTTGAGGAGTAATGATTACTGCCCCAACACCATTTCCATACTGATTTACAGCGCCATCAAACACCATACACCATCTGGAACCAGGCTCTGGCCCTTCATCGAGTGTAGGTTCATCACAATCTTTCACTTTTAAATACAGAATTTCCTCATCTGGGAAGTCATACTGAACTAACTGGTAATCCTCGATCGACTGATGTGCCAAGTGGTCAGCCAAGATACTACCTTTAATGGCCTTCTGAGCTCGATACTCGATATCATACTCAGATAACAACATCTGCCAACGGGCAATCCTCCCTGTTAAAGCAGGCTTCTCGAAGATGTACTTGATTGGGTCCATTCTGGATATCAACCAAGTCGTATGATTCAACATATACTGGCATAAGCGCTTAGCAGCCCAAGCCAAAGCACAGCATGTCTTCTCAAGCATTGAGTATCGAGACTCACAATCAGTGTACTTCTTACTTAAGTAATATATAGCATACTCTTTCTTCCCTGATTCATCTTGCTAACCCAGGACACAACCCATTGAATCTTCAAGAATAGTCAGATACATGATCAATGGTCTCCCTTCCACAGGCGGAGACAGGATCGGAGGTTCAGACAGATACTCTTTAATACTGTCAAAGGCTTTCTGGAAATCCTCGGTCCAATCATGAGACTGATCTTTCCAGAGGAGCTTGAATATTGGCGCACATGTGGCAGTCATGTGGGATATGAATCTGGAGATGTAATTCAAGCGACCAAGAAAACCTCGGACTTGCTTCTCAGTTTTGGGCGCAAACATCTCTTGTATTGCTTTGACCTTTGCATGATCAACCTCAATACCTCTTTCACTGATGATAAAACCCAATAACTTGCCAGAACGGACTCCAAATGTACACTTGTTGGGATTCAGACGAAGCTTATACTTCCTCAAGCACTGAAAAAGCTTCAACAGGTGCTCTATATGTTCAACTTCCGTTCTTGACTTAGCAATCATATCATCGACATACACCTCAATCTCCTTGTGCATCATATCATGGAACAAGGTAGTCATAGCTCGTTGATACGTGGCTCCGGCGTTCTTCAAATCGAAGGGCATCACTCGATAACAGAATGTTCCCCAAGGTGTGATGAATGTTGTCTTCTCCATATCCTCGGGTGCCATTTTAATCTGATTATATCCGGAAAATCCATCCATAAATGAGAAGACTTTGAATTTAGTTGTATTATCTACCAACATATCAATATGTGGTAGAGGGAAATAATCTTTCGGACTAGCTTTATTCAAATCTCTATAATCCACACACATCCGGACTTTTCCATCTTTCTTAGGCACGGGCACAATATTGGCCACCCATTGAGGATATGTAGAAGTCACCAGAAACCCCGCATCAATTTGCTTCTGAACTTCCTCTTTGATCTTTACTGCCATATCAGGATGAGTTCTTCTGAGCTTCTGCTTCACAGGCACGCACTCAGGTTTTAAAGGCAGGAAATGTTGCACAATATCAGTATCTAGACCAGGCATGTCTTCATATGACCAGGCGAAGATATCAACATATTCTCGCAGCAATTCAATCAACCCCTTCTTAACAGATTCTTCCAGGAGTGCCCTAATCTTTACCTCTCGCACACAATCTTCAGACCCTAAGTTGACTGTTTCCAGATTCTCAAGATGCGGCTGAATGATCTTCTCTTCATGCTCAAGTAGTCGGGTGATCTCATCAGGAATCTCTTCAACATCATCTTCCTCTGCCTCAAATCAGGGAATTCAAAATTGGGAGATGGCATTGGGTCATTATGTTCAATGGGTCTAGAAATCAACCTGCATAATGATTTTGGATATGAAAAACTTTAGAATTCAAACAAGGCAAATCATTATGCAGATGAAAAGAATGATTTTATTCTTTTTTTTTTTTGGGTTTTATGTGATCACCAATTTCATGCAAAAAACGAAAAGGGAAAATAATTGGAAAAACAAACATTTAACATGAATTTATTGAATGAAAATATCATTGTATTTATATTGCCAACAATGTCATCACTCCTCATTTTGGCATGGGAGAAGGGTTTTTAAACAAAGTGATCATTACGTTGACTTGTGGATAACTGTAGGAACATCCACAACGACCCAATTGTTGCAGACCCCTCCAGGGATAATGAAATTGTCAGAATCCTCTGCATCCTCTTCCAAGACAGCAGTAGCTTCTTCATCCTGACCAGTGTAGATGAAACCTCCACTCTTGAATAACCCTTGCGCGTTGAAGACCCCGGAAGAAAAGCCAATGCCAGCCCGGGACTTATTGTCTTCTAGCTCGATCATTTTTCCTAAACCAGCAGTCGCACCACACTCGATGGCCAACTTCGCATCTTTGTAGGAAGCAAATGAAGGAGTTCTCTTCTCAATAGGCTCAGCAATAGATAAAGCTTGGAAAGGAGTTCCAACTTCATCTTCAGCATCTATATATGAGAAGGAAGACAAGTGACTAACCAGGAGAGCCTTTTCTCCCCCTACCACCACCAGCTTCTTATTTTTTACAAATTTCTGTTTTTGGTGTAGGGTGGATGTCACGGCGCCTGCCTCGTGAATCCATGGTCTGCCTAAAGGGTAGCTATACGATGGGTGGATGTTCATAACCTGGAAGGTAATTTGGAAATCACTTGGTCCAATCTTGATTGGGAGATCAACTTCCCCAATTATAGTTTTACGTGACCCATCGAAAGCTTTCACAACGATTCCACTCTGCCTCATGGGAGGCCCTTGATATGACAGCTTTGAAAGAGTGGTTTTTGGAAACACATTTAGTGATGACCCAGTGTCCACCAGCACATTGGACATGGCGTCGTCTCTGCAATTCATAGAAATATGTAAAGCCAAGTTGTGGTCTCTTCCCTCCTTAGGGAGATCAGAGTCACAGAAACTCAAATTGTTACAAGTAGTAATGTTTGCAACAATGTTATCAAACTGTTCTATTGTGACATCATGATCTACATATGCCACATCCAAAACTTTCTGCAGAGCCTCTCGGTGTGGTTCTGAATTTAAGAGCAATGATAACACTGATATTTTGGATGGCGTTTGTAGAAGCTGGTCTACAACATTGTACTCGCTTCTTTTGATGAGCTTCAGCATCTCATCACAGTCTTCTTTCTCATTGCCACTAGGGCCAACAGAAGTAGGAGTTTTTAGTACAGAGGAGGGTTTAACAGCAAGTGCCGGATCCGGAGAATTCACCGCATTCCCAATCGGGCGCTCAATAGAATCAGTACTAGCTTGAGGCTTTGGTGGTGCTGAAAACACACGACCGCTGCGGGTCAAACCACTAACATCTACGATATTAACAACAGAGGAGGATGGTAAGGACACCTCTTTCCCATCTTCTACAGCAACAACGTTGTAACGAAAGGGAATTTCTTTTTCAAAAGAATACGGTACAGGACCAGCAGGCTTAATGATAAGAACAGGAGAAACCTGCTGCTTGCTACCATCGTACTTAATGGTAACAGGCTCGGGCATTCGGAATACCGGGGAAATTACGTTGACCTCAGGCTCATCTTCGTCAACATTCCTATTCTGAAGGATCTCAATGACTCCTTCATCCAGCATTTCCTGAATATCATTGCGCACCTGGCGACAACCCAATCGGTTAACAGGGCATATTCGGCATCTATCATGATCGTGTTCATAATGACTGTATTCGCATAGCAAACGGTACATCTCGACCAAAGATTGTCGAATGTAACTGACATATTTGACCTTATACTTGCCCGGGCAACCCTGGACCATGTTAACAGATTTCCCATGCTCGGGCAATGGGTTCTTCTTCACATTAGGACCTACGTCCTCGAAACACAGAATTCCACACCTCACAAGGTCTTGAACCTTGGTCTTCAAAGGATAGCAATTCTCCACGTCGTGGCCGGGAGCACCAGAATGGTAGACACAATGTAATTAGGGCTTATACCACCACTAGGGGTTAGCCGGTATAGCCGGTGGGTCTCTCGGAGTAATCAACTTCCTCTCTATCAAATAGGGATATAATTCTGCGTACGTCATTGAAATAGGATCAAAAGTGACCTTTTTCCTCTCGTAACTCGTGCTGGTTTGATTACTGTTTCGAGGCTGGTAGGCCTGCTGTTACGGACGGTGCTGTTGTTGTTGACATTGCTGAGGTGGTTGCTGATTGTTGCTATGTTGGTGATACTGTTGATTGTCTCTAAAAACAGGTGCTATATGAGCCACCTGGTGCTGGTTACCGGCGGGACGCACGGTCTTCCTCCTCACAGAGGGTCTTCTTGGTTTCATATGGGAGGTCACAGCATGTGCCTCTCCATCTTTCTTCTTTGCAAATGCCCCATAATGTTTGGCGGGAGAGCCTTCTTCTCTGGTTAGACGTCCTTCTCTAACCCCTTCTTCTAAACGCATCCCCATATTCACCATCTCGGTGAAGTCAGAAGGAGCGCTAGCAATCATACGCTCATAATAGAATGAACTCAAGGTCTTCAGAAAGATCTTGGTCATTTCCTTCTCTTCTAGCGGAGGCACGATCTATGCTGCCACCTCTCGCCACCTCTGGGCATATTCTTTGAATGTTTCTTTGTCCTTCTGGGACATGGTCCTCAATTGATCCCTATCGGGAGCCATATCCATATTATACTTGTATTGCTTGACGAAGGCCTCGCCAAGATCATTGAAGGATCGGATGTTCGCGCTGTCCAAGCCCATATACCATCTCAGGGCGGCGCCGGACAAGCTGTCCTGAAAGTAGTGGATGAGTAGCTGATCATTGTCGGTTTGAGTTGACATTTTCCTGGCATACATGACTAGGTGGCTAAGAGGGAAGGTATTTCCCTTGTATTTTTCAAAGTCAGGGACCTTGAATTTCACAGGGATCTTCACATTGGGAACCAAGCAGAGTTCGGCAGCAGACTTGCCGAAAAGATCCTTTCCTCTAAGAGTTTTCAATTCCTTGCGAAGCTCAAGAAATTGATCGTTCATAGCATCCATCTTCTCATAGACATCTGGGCCTTCAGACGGCTCAGAATAATAGATGGTGTCGTCTACCCTGGGAAGAGTATGCACAACAGGAGGAGGAACAGCAAGGACCGGGCTAGATGCCAGCATAGAAGCAAAAGTGGGAGCAGGACCCTCGGGCATAAAGTTGGGACGCATCCCCCACGGGAATCCGGCTGGCATGGCCGTTAGAACAAAGTATGCACTGGCTGCAGGCACATTTGAGGATACAATCTCGGAGATAACTGTCCTTTGGGGAGGAGTTGAAGGCGTTGGAGAAGAGTGGCTCTAGGCAGCCATGAATGACTCCATAAAAGCGCTCAATCTAGCTATTTCCTCCTTGAGTTCTCGGTTCTCTTGCTCTAGATGATCCATCAGTCTTGCAGAGTTGGCTCTAGTGTAGTACCGGTGAGTCAGCTTATCTTCAAAATAAATGAAGAACACAGAGTTAGACCACATGACAAGAAGCCGGGAACCAAAACCTACTTATGCACATGATGCATGCAATGCTTGTGCATATGATTTGTTTTTATATTTCAAAGGAACTCTAGGGTTTTACTTGCAAATTTTGGAATCATTTAACATTTATCTCATATAGAAATATCTCATAAAATAATATCAGGGAAAAGAAGTACATCATTGTTAATCATGTACAAGAGGAAAGGAAAATAATCATCCTATGGATCCCTAGAAACAATCATCTAATGCTCGGGACACAGGAAGATAAGATACACGAAGCCTCTTTACTTCCTCCTCATAAGCTGTCTCCATATCTGCCTTCTCTTTGGCGAGTCAATCGTACTTCCTCTTCCAAAACCGGGAAGACTGAGGAAGTAGAGAAGTCCATGCATCATTAGGATCATCAATAACCTGATGCTCAAGGAACTCTATCAAAGCGTCCTTCTCCTTAATCTGCTGAAGCAACTCTTCACGTTCACGGATCCAGGCACATGATAGGTCTTCGTCTCTCAACTCCTCTACTCCTTGATTAGGGAGGGTTGAAGGCCCAGCCAAAATCATAGGTGTAGGTCTCGGATACTCATAAGGCATGAGATACTCAGACGCCCTCTTCCTTACCCAAGCAGTGTAAGGCTCCAGAGCGATGCAATTCTTAGGACCCAACTCCTTCCTTCCTTTCTTATGAATCTTGCACCAAGCGCGGACCATTCTGCCCTTCAAGCCTTGGGGATCTTTACCCTCCTGAAAGAACACACCTTCTAGCAAAATGTTATTAGGTTTGTCCTTTAGGGGGAACCCAAGCTGACGACGTGCTAAAATAGGGTTGTAGTTAATCCCACCACATGTACCAAGAAGAGGCACATTGGAGAATTCACCACAAGAGTCGATAATCTGCACACCATCATACGCACGGTTATACCAAGAGATATCATCATTAGTGAGAGACATGAGTCTCGTGGACCACCGTAGACATCCCTTGTTCTCCTTGAAAGCGATCGTCTGAGGTAAGTGAGAAATAAACCACTTATACAACAGAGGCAAACAGCACACAATGGCGCCACCACCCTTTGCATTCCTCATATGCAAAGAGAAATAGGTATCACCCAACAGAGTCGGGACGGGATTAAGAGTAAAGAAGATCCTAATATCGTTCATATCCACAAACTTGTCGATGTTGGGGAACAATACCAACCCATAGATGAGAATTACAAATATGGCTTCAAAGGCATCCTCACTCATTGCCTTCCCATAGACAGCAGCTTGAGCAATGAGGAACTCAGAAGGGAGACCTTGAATTCCATCTTTGGTAGTCATATGAGCACCAACCAGAGATTCTTCTATGTGCAACATGTCTGCTATCTCTTGAGAAGTAGGAATACTCTCCAAGCCAGTGAACGACAACTGGTCTAGAATAGGTATACCCACAAGATAAGCATATTCCTCAAGCGTGGGCAAAAGCTGAAAGTCCGGAAACGTGAAGCAACGGTACAAGGGATCATAAAACTGCACCAATACACTCATCAATCCTTCGTCCACCTGAGTAGTCAGAAGAGGAAGAAGCTTCCCAAAACAACCTTTGAAACCCAAGGGATCTAGTACATAGGATGTCAAATTCCTTAACTCTTTCAAATCTGGTTGCCTGAAGCTGTACTTCTTTGTATTCCTTCTTTGTCTTTCCATGTCTGAAAATTTTGCAAATAAACCCCTTAAGTTCCTTGAGAATTTTCTTATTATTTTGATGATATGGATGCAAATGGGTGCATGAATGCATGAATGCAACAATCACACTCAAGGATCAAGCAAAGCACACCAAACAAAGGTCATGGGATGGATCATATCATCCTTAATATCAATCATCCATTTTGGTGGATTATGGTTTGCACCTTATCAACACCCAAGTTCCATTGATATTAAGGATACATGAACGGATCAACCATGAATCAAGGGTTTGTTGCAAGTCACAAGCATGGAGTTTAGGTTAAGAACCACCCGAAGGGAATGTACTAGGGTTTAAACCTGCCAAACATGTTCTACAAGAGGTTCCCATAGTCATCATCCCATATTTTGGATATTATCGGAGAAACGACTACTCGTATTCCAAAAATATTCTCAAGAGAGACTCTTATGAGTGTAGTATCGCGTAACAATCGTATCAAATCTTACACTTGAACGACTTTCGCACTACATCCTAAGAATAGGCCAAGATGGGCTTGGTAAACTAAGGTCCTTGGCTTCTAAGGTCTATATTGGAAAGAGTAATGTCTAACCACAACTTACTTGTGTGACATTATTGATCCCAACATGACCTCCACCAAGTGAATGAACTTGCAAGTCAACTTGGTAAGGAATAACTCCACACAAGTCAACAAGACTATGCCATTCTCCTATCCTAAGTGCACTCGAGTCCGGGTATAGAACTCATCTCACAAAGATCACCAAGCATACAAGGAATTAATATTCAAGCAATTCAATCATTACATATAATACAGTAATCCCAAATTGCACAAAAATATGTCACAAAACAAAACAATACAACAAGCATGAAAAGTTGGCAAAACCCACTAGGCAAAATAAATCCCCAGCAGAGTCGCCACTTTTCTGTAGCGGGGTATTCGTTACCATTAGAGATATTGACTAAATCCAAGGTAAACCATACAAGTCAAGTCGCCACCGCACTTCTATTTATCCAAAGGAATGGTTAGAAAGCGAACAAAAACCTAAAAGTTTAAACAAAAACTAGTAAAAGAAACAGAGATCTGGGTAAGGGGGTTGGTTATGCAATGGGAAGGTGTTAGGCACCCAAAACATCCTAGGTACTCCTAGGAAGCCCTTTTCATACTTGTTGTAAAGGTTGTTGTTTTTTGTGAAAAATTTGTTTGTGCAAACATGATTGAAGAGACGAGAAAAGAATATACAAGTTATTTACATTTTGTGTTTGGATGGATAAACCCATTGCCTACGTACCATCTTATAAAAAGATTAGGATCAAAACCTCGTAGTTCGGGGTAAAAATCTCAAAATGAGTTGGTGAATTGATTGGTCCAAAAGCCTTAAGGTCTTTTGTTATCAAAGGGAGAAAACTCAACTAAACCACAAATCCACCATGTGAGGATAGCTTCAACATGCTAGTGAGGGGTTAACCCTATAATAAGCATGGAAGGCTCATTGTCCATCACTAAGGATATAGGTAAGTATTACATCTACCACAAAGATAACTCAAACCTAATAGCTAAAGGTTATGGAAAATGGATTAAGAAGGTGGCCATTGGAACCACAAAAGCACATTTGAATGGGTTATATTTACCAATTAGAAGTATGTACCAAAAAATGGTCAAAGTTGACTTAAGGATTCAATTCAAAATAAGTGTTATGAAAAGAAAGTTTGAAAATCAAAAGCATAAGGCTTAGGTTTCTAATGCTTAAAAACAATGGTTAAATGTTTGCACAAAGAGTTTTGGCTTGGGTTAGAGTGGAGAGAAGAAGAAGAATGGCTAAATCCTAAGCAAAACAAAAAGAGAAGGGAGAAAGGAATCAAAACCACAATGGAGTTCCTCTCTTGAGATCACATTGATGATCCAAGTAGCTCCCATCCTTTGGAATAAGCAACCACAAAGTATAAGCAATCAAACAAGTCTCACAAGAGATCCTCAATGTATCTTGTTTCTTCCACTTAGATGAACATGGCAATGGTCCTCCAATTAAGCTCAAATGGAAACTCCTAGCACAAAAGCACACACATTAAAAGTTCCAATTAAGTAAAACAAGAATGGATAAGAGTGAGTTTAGAGATTTGGTCCTTCTAATCCATCTTCACCATTAAGATCCTTTTGCTCCAATTTTGCATAAGGAAGGTCCTAGAAACTAAGTCCAATTCTCCATTTCTTTGCATAGGGAAAGTCCTAGAAACTAAGTCCATTTCTTTATTTCTTTGCATAGGGAAAGTCCTAGAAATTAAGTCCATTTCTTTGCATTTGGTTCACCACAATCAAAATAAAACACAAGCAAAATAATATATACACAATTATGTGCTCAAGTGAGCAAAAGGCAAATGGCATTAACATAAACATGTGCTCAAGTGATCAAAGAAAAAAGCAAATGAATAATATGTGCAAGAATAGTAAATTGCATTAAAGTAAATTGCATAAAGTAAAGGTTAATTGTCAATAGTTAGTGTTAGTAGTTAGTGTGCCATAAGGCAAATTTAGCGCTATGTTAAGCAATCGTAATTGGACTTATGTAGAAGTCACAACTATCTGAGGCCGGTCAATAATAATATAGGCAACAAACACAAGTTAGGAGTCTTGATTAGTGAACCAAGTCCCAACAACTTGCCATGCCAAAAAGGAGAATAAAATTGATCTTGTATTGGTTTAAGCCTTTTGCATGATTTAAAAGACAACGTATCCTTAATGCAAAGCCATTCACTTGATCAATTGATCAAGATGAATTAGATTTGAATCAAGGAAGGTTAAATCTCCCTAATCAATGCTAACTTATCAACCTTTAACTCATTGATCAAAAAGAAAAGAAGAAGAAGAAGGAGGAGATTGTAGCGGGGTATTCGTTACCATTAGAGATATTGACTAAACCCAAGGTAAATCATACAAGTCGAGTCGCCACCGCACTTCTATTTATCCAAAGGAATGGTTAGAAAGCGAACAAAAACCTAAAAGTTTTATTAAATCAAAATCTAGTAAAAATGTCAGAGATCTGGGTAAGGGGTTGGTTATGCAATGGGAAGGTGTTAGGCACCCAAAGCATCCTAGGTACTCCTAGGGAGCCCTTTTCACATTTGTTGCAAAGGTTGTTGTTTTTTGCGAAAATTTATTTGTGCAAAAATGATTGAAGGGATGAGAAAGGCGTGTATGTTTATCTAATGTACTGCTTACTAAAAGAAGGGTCAAAAGAAAATGACTCGCACGGACGTCACATCCATTGCATACGTATCTCATCTGAATCTGAGAATCAGAATCTTCGTAGCTCGGTTACCTAGGGGTTAAGGAGGAGTGTGCTCGCTAAGACATCGCGTCTTATGCCTACGTATCTCATCTGGGATAAAAATCAGAGCAAAACGTAGTTCGACCACCTATGGGGTAAGGGTTGTGTTTTGGGGTGAACGACGTTACTACACAATCTACCGGACGCTCGACCTTTGGAGACTAACTCGCCTGTAGTAGAAGGAGATGACGTGTTCTTAGGAGAAGAAAAATCAATGAGTTTGGGGTGTTTAGGGATGCTCATGCAAAAAGGCAGTCCTAGATGAAGGAACCGCGCTACCTTAAATGACATGCCACGAGAGGCTATACGAAACCTAAGAAATCGGTAACATGCGGGAAAAGTAAAGGGATCGAGAGATCTACCGTACGGATAAAGATCCGAAGTAACAGCAATTAAAGAGATAAGAAACCCAGAGATCTCTCAAGCTAGCACCATCAAAGATAGTGAGTCAATACAGGTAATCGGAATAAACCTCCAGGTGGTATCCCACAAATAAAGTGGAACACCAGGCAAGCTATCCCTGCAAGAGTCATGTGAGCCCTCACAAAAAAACTCAACAAACAGGTTAGAGAAACAAGATAGGGTAATCAAGAGTTGCCCCCAAATCAAAATGTAACCACATGAATCATGCCATTAAAATTCACAAAAAGCTCACAAAAAGCAACCAAGGGTAGGAGGCCTAAACCTCTTGTCAAACACATGCATCAAAAGGGTATCAAATTCACCCATAATACCTCATACATTCAGAGCATTCAAATTAAAAGCATAAAGTAATGGGAATAAGGTAAACCTGACTGGAGAGATCGAATGAAATTGAATTGCACGGTTTGGTTTGCAGAGCACTCTTATGGTTTATATGAGAGGGAATTGGTTCTTTGTCGATGAGTTCCCTTCAGTCTCTGGAGGTTGCTATGAACTCTGTTAGCTCTTCTCTCACTATCTTTTTCCCTGCCAGGGTAATAGGAATAGCATTCTTTTGTTTCACTGAAACTCTGAATTTATAACCTGATTTTTGTGGACCTGTGGGCTCAAATGGGAGAGGCCCAAGTCCAAAAAATTTCTGTTATATTTTATTTATTTATTTATTTATTTATTTATTTATTCGTTTTTTTTAAACACGTGGGCTTCGCCTAGCGAGCATGACAGTTCAAGAAATTCCTCTGAGCGTAGGTGATTCTGGTGGCTTTTCTTTGGACTCGCTAGGCGACCCATTCTGCTCGCCTAGCGAGCATGACAGCTCATGAACAAACTTTTGCTCCTTCAAGATTAACGTTTTGACTGACGAATAGACCCCATTTGAACCTGTTGTAAGTATCTCAAGTCATTCCCTTGTGTTGACTGATCATCTAAATAGAACCCACAAAGTGTCTTGGATGATACTCAAGCTTCAAACAAAAGATGTTAGTGACACATTTTTGTGCTTTTGGTTAGTAAACAAAAGTAAGAGAAACAATGATGTATAATTCAAGCATGCTTAGTGATCTCAAACCAATCACAAGGAGTCCCACCCAAAGGCAAAGGGAACCAAGATGCTAAAGATCCTTGAGGCAATGCAAATGAAATGTTATGATGCCATGAGGGATCTTAGGGTCAAAATTAGGGTCTTACAGAGATGAATAAGAGAAATGGAAATGACAAAATGGTAAAAGAAATATAAATGCATTAAATGGAACATCATGTACCAATCCTCATATATTGACCAATAACATTGAAAGTCAAGGTCAAACAATCAAAAACAGAAGTGAGATGAAGATTGGAAGTCAAGAAATGAATAAACTATTTTTTGGCATTTTTTAATATTTAATATAAACTTGAATTAAAAGTAAATGGAAAGGTCAAACTTCAAAATTACTTCAAATCAACCTTGAAAGGTCCAAGTAATTTATCCTAAGTTCAACAAGGTCAAACAAAGTTTGACAAAAAATTTCAGCATTTTTAAAAGTCAGAAACTATTTTTAATCAATTAAAAATGAATAAAAATAACCTAATTGAATTAAAATCTCAAATAAATCTCAAATCAATTCAAAAATTGATGAGAATATTTTTCATAGATCTATCATCATTCAAAGAGGTTGAGAAAATATTTTTGCATTTTTTGAATATCAAAAGCTATTTAAAATGAATTAAAAATAACCAGAAAAGAGAAAATTCACAAAAAATATCAAATGACCAAATAAAAAAAATTAAAAATCAGAAATAGAAACTAGAATTTATTTGGAGACTAATGCAATTGGTCCCATAATTTTTGGATTAAAAATGAGAGAGATATGATTTTTTTGAAATAAAAGGAATTTAAGAAAATAAAAACAGAAATTATAAAATGCAAAAAAGGGAGGAGCGTTGGATCTGAGCTCATTAATTGAGTTGGCAGATCACACGCTCCTAAGGCGCGCGCCTATGGTGATCCACGGTCAATGCGTGCACATGTGAAACAATAGAAAGTCATAACAAACAATGGCTAAGATTCAATCTGGGAAATAAATCCAATGGCCAGGATTTAAACTGGAGATGATGAAGCCACCGGAGCCACCGTCTTCTCCGGTGAACTTGGATTTTCCGGCCAAATTGCAGAAATTAAAAAGGCAACCAAAATGTGCGATCTATACATCATTAGAAAGTTGGGATGATGTACATCATCCCTATACCATCCATTTTCCTTCTAGATCTCTATAGTGTGAGAAATCAGAGATGGAAAACTCTGGTGTTCATCATGAACTCAATGAATTTCAAAAATTAAAAGCATAAACATGATGCCTCCATTGAGAGGACTTCAGCCAACACAAAATCTAAGCCAATAGGTCAAAGGATTAGGAGAATCGAAGAAAATACCAGTTGGAGTGTGTGCTTCAATTTTGGTAGCTTGAGCTTGATACCTTGCTTGCTTTATCAAAATAGAAGTTCAATGAAGTGTATGATGAAGGTCTAGAAGCATTAGATCTGAGAATACAATCAGATGAAGCTGAATTCTAGATCTGAAATTTTTTGAGAAAAATGCAATTGCTTCTTTAGTGATGGTTAGGGAGAGAATTCTGCAGCATTTCAGTTTGAATGAGGCGTGTGAAATGGAGGGAATGGAGTCTCTATTTATAGAGGAAGAGGCAAGGAAAGTGTGCAATGATCCGTGTGCATGGCATGTGAAGCTTCATTGCATGGGCTTGCATGATCATGCACAAGGCCCAAAAACAATGCCAAATGAGTTCTACACACCAGCCAGAAGGAATTGGACGTGTGAAATGCAAAGGCAATTGCTCATGTAACAAGATTTCAAGTGAATTCTCCATTTGTACCTAAACAATCATCTCTTCGAAAGTACCATTTAGAAAATCCAAGGATAGGCATATGGATAATGGTTGGAAAGGTCTTTGTATGAGGAACAAATGTTATGTTGGACAAAAACTCATTTGGAGTGTGGAAATTTATGAAATTTGAGTTTAAAGTGTGATGTGCAAAACATGTCAAGGCAAGGTTTCTAAAATTGGCCAACTTTCAAGCCCCTCTGTTTTGATGATGCAAGCTTCAAATGGAAACACCTCCAACATCCAAGTTGTAGATCTTTTCAAGACAATCAAAATGGACTTAAATTTTGTATCATTTGGATTTTGTATGAAAGAGTTATGGGCACTTGAAGTTGGACTTTTTTGACTTTTAATGCCTTTGACCCTAAAAGACCTATAATGTCTTGCATTATCACATGTATTTCCTTTGAGATTTTGGAATTTTGTTCAACATAACATTTGAAGTAGACATCCTAAGAATTCCAATTCATTTGATCCCACCTCAAAATTATAAAAGATGAGTGAGTTATGTTCTTGGGAAGTTGACCCAAAATTAGGGTTTCAGTCAAAATGACCTATAATCTATTGGAATGGAAGATGGTTTTCCAAGCTTCAAATCAAATTTTGATGAACATGAAAATTGTTCATATTGTCCTTAGTAACATTTTTTCTTTTGGAACCATCTCCATTTGACAAACACATAAAAAGTTATGTCTCAGTGCATTTCAAAATAGTCAGATGAATTGACTGATTAACTTCTCAAGTCCATGACTCATATCTTGATGAATTGATGATTGAGGACACTCAAATAAGTTCAAATATGCATGAAATGATGAATTAAAGAACTTACCATGATTGTATTTGATCATGGGCTGAGGTTGCTTCATGAGCAAGGCATTGTGGTACACAGATGAATTAGGGTTTCCTTGAGAATCAAACCTCCAACCCTTTGACTTGCTTTGATCAAAATGATGAATTAAGATGCTAGGGAGGCATATTTGATGGATGAGAGCTTTGGGAACCATTACCATGCTTGTTTTCATCTTCCCTTGGCAATATCTTTGCACCAATGACCCCCTAGAAGCTTTTGACCTTGTGATTGCTCAAGCTACAAACAAAAGATGTTAGTGACATATTTTTGTGCTTTTGGTTAGTAAATAAAATGGGAAAAGCAATGATATACAATTCAAGCATGCTTGGTGATCTCAAACCACTCACAAGGAGTCCCACCCAAAGGCAAGGGACCAACATGCTCAATGATCCTTGAGGCTATGCAATGCAATGTTATGATGCTATGAGGGATCTTAGGGACAAAATTGGGGTCTTACAGGTATCAACCAACACATTTGACAGCGCATCCTCCTTGTAGTTCATTGATATATACAGTGCCAGATTGTGATTTCTGCCCTCCTCAGGGAGTTCTTCATCATAGAAGCTCATAGTATTGCAGGAAGTAATGTTTGCCACAATATGGTTGAACTGATCTACCGTCATATCATGCTCAACATAAGCTTTCTCCAATACCTTTTGCAGTGCTTTTCTGTGTGCTTCAGAATTCATGAGCAGAGACAACACTGAAATCTTGGAAGGAGTTTGGAGCAGCTGCTCCACCATATTAAATTCACTCTTCTTAATCAAACGGAGTACCTCATCATCATCATTAGGCTTCAAACTGCTGGATTCACCAGACTGACACTTTGGAGTACTAACCGAATTTGCTATAAGTACCTCAACCTTCTTACCAACATCCTTTACATCCTTCGGGAAAACAGGACGAAGCACACGACCGCTACGGGTCACCTTTGCTATGTCAGCAATATTCACAACAGAATTCATAGGTAACGGGACCTCTTGACCATTCTCCACCATAGTTGAATTGTACTGATAGGGAACAACTCTATCGGATGCATACGAGACGGGGCCCGCTAACCGTATAACTAAAGGCGATACCGATCTATTGACGTTGTTACTGCTGCTGCTATCAAACTGGATTACCACCTTCTCCGAGGTCTTGAACACTGGTACTATAACATTGACATCATCTATGTCCCTTGATTGTTGAATCTGAATCACATTCTCGTCCATCAACCTTTGTATATCTCCCTTAACGACTGAGCACCCACGGGGGTTCACACTGCAGATAGCACAACTGTTGTGGTCGTGTTCACACTCACTAATCGTACATAGGGTCTTGTGCATCTCCACCAAGGACCGACGAATGTGTCTCACATCAAATACTCAGAAACTTCTCGGACATCCATCTACCATGTTAACAAAAGGATTACCATGGGTTGACAATGGGTTAGCTTTCACATTCGGCGCACGGTCTTCAAAGGACACCATCCCACTCTTTACTAGCTTCTGGACCTCATACTTCAGCGGGTAGCAATTCTCAATATCATGGCCGGGAGCCCCTTGATGAAAGGCACGACGAAGTTCTAGTTTATACCACCATGGAAGTGGTTATGGAATTTGTGGCAGATTTCTTGGTTGGAGAAGGTTCTTGAGAACCAAAGACGGATATAATTCAGCATATGACATAAGAATAGGGTCGAAAGAGACCTTCTTCCTCTCAAAGTTTTGTTGTTGTTGATTATTGTTGTTGTTGTTGTTGTAGTTGTTTGTTCTCTATTGCGGTTGTTGTTGACGTTGTTGTTGTTGAATTGGAATAGATTGATTATTGGAAAATACTAGAATAATGGATGAAACTTGATGATAATGTTGCGCGGTTTCAGACTTCTTCTAATATGAGGCCTCATTTGCCTCCCTACTGACACTGCATTAGTTTCACCTTCCTTCTTCCTGGCGAAACTGTTACCATACTTCTTGCTCGAAGATACCTCTTCCTTAGACAAACGTCCCTCACGGACACCCTCTTCTAATCTCATCCCCATATTTACCATCTCGGTAAAGTCACCGGGGGAACTAGCAATCATCCGTTCGTAATAAAACGAACTCAGGGTCTTGAGGAAGATCTTGGTCATCTCTTTCTCTTCCAATGGAGATTTTATCTGAGCATCAAGCTCTCTCCATCTCTGGGTGTACTCTTTGAATGTCTCTTTGTTCTTCTGAGACATCGACCTCAGCTGGTCCCTATCCGGTGCCATATCAATGTTGTATTTGTACTACCTCACAAAGGCCTCACCTAAATCATTAAATGTGCGAACACTTTCACTATCCAATCCTATGTACCACCTCAGAGCGGAGCCAGTCAGACTGTCCTGAAAGTAGTGAATCAATAACTTATGATTATCAATTTATGTTGACATTTTATTAGCATACATGACAAGATGGATAAGCGGACAAGTACTTCCCTTATACTTTTCAAAGTCAGGGACTTTGAACTTCATCGGGATTTTAACGTTTGGCACTAAGCAAAGTTCTGCAGCATTTTTACCAAACAGATCTTTTCCCCTCAAGGTCTTCAACTCTTTTCGCAGTTCAAGGAATTGGTCATTCATCTCGTCCATCTTCTCATAAACATCCGGACCCTCAGACGGCTTGGAATGGTAGATGGTGTCCTCGACATGAGGCAGTGTGTGAACAACAAGAGGCGACACAAACATGACCGGGCTAGATGCCGGCATGGAAGAAAAAGTAGGAGCAAACCCTTCAGGCACAAAGTTTGGAGGCATTCCCCATGGGAATCTAATAGGCATAGAAGGAGCAAACTGAGTAGCAGGCATGGTTGAGGAAGTGACCTCTGAGATAACAGTCCTCTGAAGAGGAGGAGGAGTTGCAGGCATTGGAGAAGACTGACTTTGAGCAGCTAGAACAGACTCCATCATGGCAGTCAAGCGGGCGATCTCGTCCTTCAACTCTCGGTTCTCTTGTTCCAAGTGTTCCATGTTTCTCGGATGATTGGCGTGAGTATTGTATCGATGAGTCAACTTGGATGAAGTACAGAAGAATAACCAATAAGACATCTAGCGGAAGAAAAACCTATTATGCAAATGATGCATGAAATGCAATATTTTGATTATTTTTATTTTCAAGGAACATACTATTTTATTTGCAAATATATGTAATAATAACAATTGTAACAATTTGATTGACCATTAAAATCTCTTTTATTTATATAATTTGGAAGGATTACACTGAATACATTTTCAGAAACCAAAATACAAATACAAGAGAAAAGGAAACTAATCATCCTAAGGATCCCCTAACAACGGTGTCAGATGATCTAGTTGCAGATGCGTACTTCCTTCGGATGCGTCAAGTCTCGAACTCAAAAGAAGTCTTCACGTGAGCCTTTTCGAGGACAAGTTGATCAACAATCTTCTTCCAAGTGCCGGAAGGCTGAGGCATACTATAGGAAGATGGACCATCTGGCTGTCTTTGTCTCTGTCTCTTCACTGCCCGGTCTTCAAAAAGTTCAATAAGTGCATCTTTGTCCTTAGACTCAAGCTACAACTCCTCATGCTTTCGGCTCAAAGCATGGAATCTCTTCCCACATATCTTTCTCCCGCTTCATCTTGGCAAGTGCGTCTTCCAACTCTTATACATCTTGGTTAGGGAGAGTTAATGGCTCAACCACAACCATAGACATAGGTCTCTCACAAGCATATGACATCTTCAACTCCAAAGCTCTCTTCTTCTCCCAAAGAGTGTAAGCTTCCAAAGCTACATATTTGCGCGAACCAAGCTTGGATCTTCCTTTCCTATGCATATTATGCCAAGCATGAATCATCTTCTACTTTAAATGTTGGGGATCTTTACCCTCCTGAGATAAAAGACCTTCTAACTGAGTGTTATTACGTTTTTTTTTCAAGGGGAACCCAAGTTGACGATGAGCCAAAGCAGGGTTGTAGTTAATTCCTCATTGTGTACCAATGAGAGGCACATTAGAGAGTTCACCACAACTATCAATAATCTACAAGCTACTAAATGCAGAGTCATACCAAACTATATCATCATTTGTGAGAGACATAAGTATTTGAGACCACTGTAGACATTGTTTGTTCTCCATAAAAGCAGGCGTCTGAGGCAAGTGCAAAATAAACCACTTGTACAGAAGAGGAACACAGCACACAATAGTTCCACCACCTTTAGAATTCCTTAAATTCAAAGAGAAGTACATATCACCCAATAAAGTAGGCACATTATTTCCAATCAAGAAAATTCTAATGGCGTTAACATCAACAAAACTATCAATGTTAGGGAACAAAGCCAAACCATAGATGAGCAACACAAAGATAGCTTCAAAAGCATCCAGACTACTGGCTTGAGCAAAGGTGATAGCTTTCCCTATAAGGAACTCAGAAGTCAACCCAAACATTCCTCCTTTCTTTACCCAATGAGCCTCAATCTCAGACTTCTTCAGATGAAGAGCTTAAGCTATAATGTGAGATATGGGAATCTCCTCTAATCCACTAAAAGGCACCTTTTCAGAAACAGGTATTCCCAAGAGATGGGTATACTCCTCTAACATAGGCATAAGTTGATAATCAGGAAAAGTGAAGCAAATGTAGAGAGGGTAATAAAACTGAACCAACACACTCAAGAGTCCTTCAACCACATCATTAGATAACACAGATAGAAGCTTCCCATGACGTTGCTTAAAGTCGAAGAGATCTAATACAAAAGATGATAGCTTCCTTAGCTCTTTCAAATCGGGACATCTAAAACTGTACTTCTTAGTGTTCCTTCGTCCACAATCCATGGTCTGAAAATATTTGCAAATAAAACCTCAATTCCTTGAAGTTATTTTTCGTTTGATGAATGTTATGATGCACATGTATGCATGAATGCAACAATCACAAGTAAAGGATCACACACAAGGCAAACAAAGGTCAAGGGATGAATCAAGTCTTTGTCAAGATCAATCATCCATTTTGGTGGATTATAGTTTTCACCTCATCAACACCCAAGTTCCATTGATATTGACAAGACTTGATTGGATCAACCAAGAATCAAGGGTTTGGTGTGAGTCATGAGCATGGAGTCAGGTTAAGAACCATCCCAAAGGAGTGTACTAAGGATAAAAACCTATAGATCATGTTCTAAAAAGTTCCCAGAGTCTTAATTCCATCTATCGGATATTACAGGTTAGGATGACTAACTCATCAACCCGTAATATTCTCAAGAGAAACTCGTCTGAGTCTAGTATCGGGTAACAACTGTTATCAAGTCTACACCTGAACACTCTTTGCACTACATCCTAAATAGGCCAAGTTGTGTTAAATGTTCTACGGGCCTCAGCTTCTTGGACCCCAAATCAGAGAAAGTAATACCTATCCACAAATAACTTGTGTGACATCACTAACTCCAAAAGGGTCTCCACTGAGTAGATGGATCTCAAGCCAACTTATTAAGGACTACTCCACACAAGTCAAACATGACTATACCATCCTCTTATCTTAATTGCACTCAAGTTCGGGTTAGAACTTATCTCACCACTCAGAGATCACCAAGCACAACAAGCAAATTATATCACACAAACAAATATACAAACATCAAATATACAAATATATACACATAAAAAAGTAGGCTAACCCATTGAGGACTACTCCCCAGCAGAGTCGCCGCTTAATTTTTATAGCGGTAAATTCATGACAATTAAGCTATGGATAAACTTAACGTTAATTAAACCAGAGTCGCCACCACGCGTTGATTGTTTCCAAAGGAAAAGGGAAAAGTATGAACAAAACCCAAAGATAAGAAGTTTTCAAATCAAAACTAATAAAATGCCAGAGATTACAAGTAAGGGGGTTGGTTCCACAGAGGGAGGGTGTTAGCATCCAAAGTGTCCTAGGTACTCCTAGGGAGCCCTTTTCATATGTGTATGTGTTTTTGGATAAAAGATGTTTGAAGTAAAAAGAGTGTGGGGATGAGAAAAAGAATTCATTGATTATATCTTTGTGTTTGACAAGTCCTTCGAACTTATGCCTACGTACCAACATAAAAATGAGGAATAAAAACCCCGTAGTTCGTAGTATCAATTTCAAAGTGAGTGAGTTGCTTTTAACAAAAATTTGAGTTTAAAAGAGGCACAAAAGGCCTAAAATAGTTTGAATGAGTGTTAGTTCTTTTTGTCTTTTTGAAATTTTAAGTCAAGTATGGTTAAGTTCATTTACAAATTTGAATTAAGAAAAGAAGTTTAAAAAATGCAATGGCATAAGGCCAAAGTTTCTAATTTTTGCAATAAATTCTAAGTTTAGAAATCACAAGCAAAGAATATTTTGAAATAGGTGAGAGATTTAAAATTTAAGAAGTGGGAGGAGATGAAGATACTAATCCTAAGCAAAAATTTAAAAGTTAAGAGTTGAAAAGATTTGACCAGTGGGATGCAATCCAATAGACAAGAGTGTCATATAGAAACCCAATTTCCCTTTGGACTTTAGAATCAAGCAACATCATTACAAAAATAGCAAGATGAAGAGCAAGGCATCAAATAAAGATAGCTACATCCAAGCTAGCAACTTCATAGTCTTCTTCTTAATCTTCCATGTATCAGATGACATACTCCTTGAATGGCTCAGAATAAGGAATTAGACACAGGTTCAAAGTAACATTTGCATCAAGACTATGTAGCAGATGAACTCAAATGGATACCAATACTTGCATCAGATGAAAGCTCAAACTTGGTTTCAGAAAAGTTGGCATTGGCCAACTCCTATACATAGGGAGTGTTGCCTAATTCTAAGTCCAAAGCTCAGATCAAATCTAATAGTCCATACAAATATTTTCGAGGGTTTTTGTTGTTTATGAGGTATTTTAAGGTCTTAAGACCACAAACACGAACAAAGTACACAAACAAATATACACAATCATAATATATGGCTCAAATGAGCAAAGGGAAAATGGCATAAACATAAACAAGTTAGATGATATGTAAAATGGAAAATGGTAAATGACTTGAATTTTAAATGACATAAAGTAAATGACTTGAAATTAAAAGCAATAAAAGTAAAAGTTAGCAAAATGTTAGTTGATTAGAAGTTAGTATTGTTTTTGCTTTTCAATTGATTAAGTCGTTCTTTGGAGAACACTCAACCCTATATTCATAAGCATGGATCCTTGAACCAAAACATCTTCCAAAGGAAGGAAAAAATCCAAGTTTCCATACAATACCATAAAAGGGGGGAGACTTACAATCCCACTTACTAGAATGCTATGCCTTTTGGGTCAAAATTTAGCGTTATGTTAAGCAATCGTAATTGGACTAATATAGAAGTCTCAACTATCTGAGGATGGGCAATAAATTTTTTAATGTTAATGCATGTTAGAGATATGGTATAAGGAACCATACTCCTAAAACATACCACAGTTAAAAGAAAATGGCAAAAGGGTGGACCTAATCTCATCCATACTTGTATTGGTTTATGAACCAAGTAACCTTAAGATATATAGATATCATTGGTCAATGAAATGGATGGGATAGAATGGGATTGAAGATGAAAAGGGAGGGGAAATGAGACAAACACAAATTGGTCATGGGAGGAATTTTATCAAATTAAAATCATTCATTCATTTTGAGAGATGAAATGTACATTTCATCAATCCCCTAAATCCAATGATTTTAATCCAACAAAAGTCAAATCAACCTTGACCAAGGCCCAAACACAAAAGTGAAACTTAACAAGTCCATACAAATAGCTCAACACAATTTATTTCAATTAAACAAATTAAAAAAAATCATTTAAAAATGCATTAAATTAAATTATGTTTGATCAAAAACCTAAAATCTCTTCAAAATACGAAATAAATGACCAAGAGATTTATCTTAGGTCAATAAAGGTTAAAGGACCTTGGACAAAAAAATTCATAATTTTTGGAAACTTAAAGGTATTTTTAAACAATTAAAAATATGCACAAAAATAATTAAATCATGAAAAATATTAATATTGATCTAAAAAATAATTTAATTCAGAAAACGAAGAGAAAAATATTTGAATTTTTTTGGTGAACATCCCATATTTTTTGGATCAATATTAAAATTAATATGAATGAATGAAAATAAAGAAATAAAGATAGAAAATCAAAAAATCAAAAAAACGTGGACGACTTGATCTCCCTCATTAATTGAGGTGGCAGATCAAGTGGCTCCAAGCGTGCGTTCCACAAGGTCATTAGTCAGCAGCGCAACAGGGATGGAAATCACAACCAACGCGTGAGATTAAAACAAATTGAAAGGGTCATGTGGTTCAGAAGCGTGCCAGCACATCGCCGGAGCCAGAGCTTCGGTCTTTTTCTCCGGTGGACCTCACCGAACTGGTCCACCTTCAACCGTCGCCAAAATAAAAAAGGAGGACATGAATTTAAAGAAAAAATGCTCAGGAGCTCGAATTTGGCCTCAATTTTGTCTAACTCCAAGTATATAGAAAGATACAAGGAGTTGAATTTTGAGGATCATGATTTGAGTTGCTTCGATTTGACCTCTAAGCAACTCAATCTTGTTGCCTATATTGGTAGGACTTCAGACAACCAAAAATCAACAAGAATAGTGGAGAATTGAATGAGAATCCAAGAGATGAAAAATTCTAAAAATCACCTTCAATGTAGCTTCAGATTGGCACGATCTTGCTCTCAATTATGCTTGGTATTGCTTCAGATGCTTGATGGAGTTGAAATGGATCAAAGAAGAGGAAAGACTCTTGGAGTTTCAATCTCAAGAGCAGTGGGAGATTCAAACTCCTTATCATTTGAATGTGAGGGTTTAGGGTTGCTAATTCAAAGCTTGTGCGTCAGGGTCCCTATTTATGAGCAATGGAGTTTCTATTTATAACCAAGGAGATTGATAATTGCACACTTCCATTTTTGGCCAAAGTAGGAAATCTCACTTGCATGCTTGCATGGGCGTGTGATAGGCCCATAAAATGATGCACTTAGGTCCAAAATTATGTGTAAGCAATGTTGAAATCATGTTAAAAAGCCATGCATTAGTGTATGAAAACTGGAACTTCAAATCTTAGAAATGGTCCTTCAACTTCAAGCCATGCACAAATCATTCATATTTTGTCCAAATGAGATTAATTTGGACTTTTTGGAAAGGTTAGATTAAGTGGAACAACTTTCATGTTGAACACTTTTTCATTTGAATCTTGGATCATGATGAATTTTGAGGTGGAAGTTTGGAAAATCAAACATATCAAAAACATTTCTAAGTATCAAGCCATATGTTCACTTCTTCCACCTTGAGTCACTTTTTCTATGGAATTAAAATGATAAACGTTCCTTCATCAAAGTTGTAGCACTTTCAAATCCCTTCAATTTGGTCACAAATTTTACCTCATTTGGATTTATCATGAAGGAGTTATGCATTTTAAAAGTTGAGGAAAATCACTTGTTCAATGGTATTGACCCAAAATGACCTATGATGTTTACTCTTATCACATGCATATGCAAGTTGAATTTGCACTTCCTTCAAACATCAAAGTTTAAGTAGACATCTTTCATGTGATCATGCAACTTGAATGGATTTCATATCATAAAAATTGAGCAAGTTATGGTCTTGGGAAGTTGACTTCCAAACTAGGGTTTAAACAAAATGACCTATAATCTTTCACCATAAAACATGACTTTAAAAGTGAAAATAGCTCTTGACCTCAACATGAAAGTTGTTTGTAATGTCATTTAGAGTAACTATTATCTTGGAATCATTTTCATATGACAAACATTGTAGGAGATAGGGTCTAGGGAACCCCAGTTTTGACGAGTTGACTTTCTCTGGTCAACCACCATGAACCAACTTGCTAGCTTGATATTCTCTTGACTTTTGGGACTCATGGGGGATCATATATGCATAAGATGATGTAATGTGAAGTATCCATTTAAATATTTGATCAATTGTTGAAGAAACGTGTTGAAGAAGTCACACAAGATACCTAGATGAATTAGGGTTTCCAAGGCAAACCAACTTCAAACTCTTGATGATTTCTTGATCAAAATAACATGTTAAGATCATGAGGATCCATATATGATACTTAGATCGAATGTAAACCATTGTTTGATTAAGCTCCTTGCATTAAGGGTCTTGAACCCTAGATATGAGCTTGATAGAGCATAGGTGAGCATACCCACTACCTACAAAAGAGTTAAATTATACATTGACATATTTTTGGTATTTTGGTTAGTAAACAAAGAAAAATGAAGTATGATACAATCAAATTGTGCTTGGTGACCTCTCCCAATGCAAACCCAATGAATGAGGGGTAAGGAGGATGCCAAGTTGTGATCCCAATGCCAATGCATATGATGAGATGGCATGAGGGATCTTAGGGTCAAAATTGGGGTCTTACAGTACTGACTAATAATATTCAATTGCTTGGTGAGCCAAATGGTTAGCCAAGACACTACCTTTGATTGCTTTCTAAGATCGGTATTCAATATCATACTCTGATAACAACATCTGCCAACGGGCGATCCTCCTAGTTAAAGCACGCATCTCAAAAATACACTTGATTGGATCCATTTTGGATATCAACCAAGTAGTATGATTTAACATATACTGGCGCAGACGCTTAACATCCCAAGCCAATGCGCAACAAGTCTTTTCAAGCATAGAATATCGAGTCTCACAGTCGGTGAATTTCTTACTGAGGTAGTAAATAACATATTCTTTCTTTCTAGATTCATCTTGTTGTCCCAAAACACAACCCATACTTTCTTCAAGCACAGTCAAATACATGATCAATGGTCTTCCTTCAACAGGTGGAGACAGAATTAGAGGTTCAAGCAGATACTCTTTGATACTATCAAAAGCTTTCTAGAAATCTTCGGTCCATTCACAAGACTGATCTTTCTGAAGAAGCTTGAATATAGGTGCACACGTGGCAGTCATGTGCAATATAAATCTCGAGATGTAATTCAAGCGGCCAAGAAAACCTTGGACTTGCTTCCTAATTTTGGGCGCATACATTTCTTGTATTTCTTTGACCTTGGCAGGATCAACTTCGATACCCTTCTCGCTGACAATAAAGCCCAACAACTTACCAGAACGAACACCAAATGTACACTTATTGGGATTCAAGCAGAGTTCGTACTTCCTCAAACGCTGGAATAACTTAAACAAATGTTCAACATGTTCTTCTTTATTACTTGATTTAGCAATCATATCATCAACATATACTTCAATCTCTTTATGCATCATATCATGTAAAAGAGTGGTCATTGCTCTCTGGTATGTTGCACCAGTATTCTTTAAACCAAAAGGCATCACTCTATAACAGAATGTTCCCCAGGGTGTAATGAATGTGGTATTCTCCATATCTTCGGGTGCCATCTTGATCTGATTATAACCGGAAAATCCGTCCATAAATGAAAAGACTTTGAATTTAGTTGTATTTTCTACCAACATATCAATATGTGGCAGACGAAAATCATCTTTCGGACTAGCTCTGTTCAAATCTCGATAATCAACACACATACGATCTTTTCCATCCTTATTTGGAACATGCATAATATTGGCCATCCATTGCAGACACTCAGCGGTAACAAGGAAACCGACATCAATATGCTTTTGCACTTCTTCTTTGATCTTTACTACCATATCAGGATGAGTTCTCCTCAACTTTTGCTTGACTGACGGGCATTCTGGCTTCAACGGCAATCTATGCTCCACAATCTCAGAATCCAAATCAGGCATGTCTTGATAGGACCAGGAAAACACATCTGAATACTCTCGGAGAAGGTCAATCAACCCCTTCTTAACCTCTGGACACAGTTGAGACCCAATCTTGACTTTCTTCACATTATCTTCGGAATCCAAGTTGGCTAACTCAATTTGTTCTTCGAACGGCTGAATGGTTTTTTCCTCGTGCTCAAGTAGGCGAGACAATTCATCAGATACTTCATCGTCAATCTCTTCCTCAGCCTCAAACACATGGAAAATAAAATTTGGAGAGGGAGTAGGATCATTGTGTTCAATGGGTTTGGAAACCAACCCGCATAATGATTTGATATTTTGATTTTAGAGAATTGAACTGTGACCAAATATTATGCAGATGGATAATTGTTATTTATTTATGTTTTTTGTGATTACCATTTTCAGAAAAGCAAAAAGTAAAAATAAAAACATCATAGATGTGGATGAATAGAATTGTATTTTATTGATGATAATTGAGAAATACCCAACAATGTTCACTTCTCCCTTAGGCATAGGAGAAGAATTTTTCTTAAAATAATGAAAAAAAAACAAATTACTTAGAGCGGTGGACAATAACGGGAAAATCAACAGCAACCCAATTGTTGCAAGTCTTGCCATGCGTCACAAAGTTGGCACAATCTTGATCTTCATCGCCTTCGATTACAGCAGTTGAGTGTTGTTCATTACCATGGATGAACCCTTCGCTACGGAAACTCGGTTGCACTTCTTCATCTTTAACATTAGACGGTCTTCACTGGAATCCCAATTCAGCTCGATTCTTGTTCTCGGCGACCTCTACCATATGGCCCAATTGATTTGTGTTGCCTGCCTCAATAGCTCTCTGAGCATCCTTGAAAGAAGACATGGGTGCCCTAGTTTTCTTTTCTTCAGCAATAGATAAGGTCTGGAACGGGCTTCCTACCTCTTCCTCAGCTTCCACATATGAAAAGGACGACAAATGGCTCACCAACAGCGCTTTCTCTCCACCCACAATGACAAGCTTGCCATTCTTCACAAATTTCAATTTCTGGTGCAAAGTAGATGTTACAGCTCCAGCTTCATGGATCCATGGCCTTCCCAACAAGCAACTATAGGCCGGGCGGATATCCATTACTTTAAAAGTAATTTGAAAATCACTTGGGCCTATCTTCACTAGAAGGTCCACTTCTCCAATGACGGTTTTGTGAGAACCATCAAATGCTTTGACAATCACGTCACTGTACCTCATAGGGGCGCCTTGATAGGATAACCTTGACCGAGTTAATTTGGGGAGTACACTCAAAGAAGAACCGGTATCAACCAACACATTTGACAATGCATCTTCCTTGCAATTCATCGATATATGTAGTGTCAGATTGTGATTCAATCCTTCCTCAGGAAGTTCTTCATCACAAACACTCAAGTTGTTGCAGGAAGTAATGTTAGCCACAATATGGTCAAACTTGTAAGACCCCAATTTTGTCCCTAAGATCCCTCATGGCATCATATCATATCATATCATATCATTGCCTCAAGGATCCTTGTGCACCTTGCCTCCTTCCCTATGGGTGGGTTACCTTTTTGAGTGTTTCTTGATCACCAAGCATGTTTTTCATATGTATATCATTGCTTTTCATTTGTTTACTAACCAAAAGTACAAAAATATGTCATCTAATCTTGTTACTTGCAGATGAAGCAACACTAGGTCAAGCAGCCAAAGGCATTCATTGAGCAGTAGATGATGGCCATTCTTGAGAATTTGGGCACCATGATCATTCACAAGAGTTCATATGAGTTATGATATCATTTTGAATCAAGATCCCAAGTGGTAGAGGCTTGAATTTCATCAGAGCATAGCCAAGTCAACTGAAACCCTAGAAAAGTCAACATAAGTCAACTGTGCATTCAATCATGGATTTAAAGGTGGGAGATGGTTAGAGAGGCCTCATTCATGTCCATACAAGTCTCATTTAACATTTCAAACATCCATAATGAAGAATTTGAGGTCAGATGAAAAGTTTCCAAAAATAGTAAGTGACCTGTAATTTGGAATTGTCAAAAATGGAAAGGTTTTCTCCTCACGTTTACATCACCAAGAAAGCTTCAAATGAAATTTTGTCCAACATGAAAGTTGAAGATCTTGCTCTCACCTTTCCAAAAAGTCCAAGAACATGAATTTCTCATTTGTGGTTGGAGAGATATGATCAAAACATGACCAAGTGTGGATTGAACTTCAAAAGGGCATAACTTTCAAACCATTGCTCCAAATCATGTGGCTCTTTTTGCTAAATTCTTGTCATGGCCTATAATTTCATAATCTTGCATTACATTGCATCATTTCTCATTTCATGATCATTTGCAAAAAACTTGATTTTTGGAGGGAATTTACACAATTTGAATTTGGTGCATAATTTGGATATTTTACCTTTGCCATTGATTCCAAAAATGATTTTTAAGTGAAGTTAGCAAGCATCACGTGCACTGTTCATGCACCATGCTCATGCAAAGGTGAAAATACCAAAATGTGCAAAACACCTCCAAAGTTAATCATTCATTAGCATTTTGGTTAAACATGATTAAGCATGACTAATTAGGAGTATATAAACTCAAACCCTAACAGAATTCAGTAACCACAATTCACAAATCTCAGATTTAGAAATTTTCTCTCAATTTTTTCTCTCATTTTCTTCAAGCAACTTGCATAGTTCTTGCTCTGTTCATCATCAAACATCATCATAGAGTAAGCTGCGAGCAAGATCCAGGTGAATCCGTGCCATTTGAAGCAGTTTGAACTTGAAGAACATCAATGGTGAATTGCAAAATCCGTGGATTCAAGCTCAATTGAACATTCAAACCTCATCCAATACACTCCATAAGCTTGCTAGAACACGATTGGAGCACTGCAAGGGCCTGGAACACACGAATTTGAAAGCTGCTCTTCAAGAGGTGTTGAAATCAATCCTCTCTTTTCTTAATTTTGTTATGTGATTGTTATAGATCTCGTTTGTGTGATGATTCTGAGCTTGATTTCACTTGATTCCATGCTATATCCACTGAGTTTCGATGATTTGAAGTTTTCATGTTGATTCTTACTTGGCTCGATGCATGCGTGTTATACTGTTTTTGGATGTAATTGTTGTTGATTCTTGTTGCTTGATGTTGGATCTTCATAATGCTATGCCTAATTCATGTTTCTGGAGACTTTGAAAATTTTCTGGAAAATTGATGATGAAGATCATGAAGATCTTCATCTTGTTCTTGTTTGCTACGTTTTACCTGCGAATTCTCCCACGGCCTTCATGCTAGTTCCTGCGGATTTTCCCACGTGTTCATCCGCGTTACCTGCGGATTATGGATGTGCATGCGCTTAGGGCTTGGTCCAAAACGACCGTGTTTAGCCTTGGCGCGCTTGGATTTTCAAATCGTGCATGGCTTCGAATCCTGGCTCCATCATTTTCCAATTTGCTTCATGATATTATTTGTCTTATGTCCATTCATTCACATGCCTTGCTTTTATTTATTTTTTAATTTTTCATCACTTTATAAAATCCATAAATAATTGAAAACAACTCCAAAAAATATGAGGTTTTTTGTGTTAGGTCCTATTTTCTGTCTACTTTTTTATGGCTATTATTCCAGAATTTGTGCTCGATTGGAATTTAAATTTGCTTAGGGTTTGTGTATGCATATGCTATCTTGTACCTTGCTTTCGATTTTCTTTGTGAAATAATGATGGTTGATTCAATGAATGTGAAAATTGACATGCTTAAACTAGACATCCTAATTGACCTTTTGGTGTTGAGTTTGTATTTTTAGCATTTTTGGTTGTTGAGTTATGATCTGATTAATGTAGGTGTGACAATGTGTGTCACACCTTTGCTTGCTCAATTTGTTGGTTTTCTTTCCCATGCCAAATAAATGCCAAATGATGTGATTTTTTGCATGATGTTTCTTCTGGATGTTAGGATTGCTCATGAAATTTTGTGGAATTTTTGGATCCATTTCTGATTTGTTTGAGATTTTCTTTGCTGGTTGACCATTTGTGGACTTTTGATGAGTGTTGAACTTTAATGATTTGGGAAATGCTTATGCTTTATCATATGAACTTGAAATTTTGCACATTGTTTCTAGACACTTTGAAGTTTATTGTGGCTTTGGTTTGAGTCATTTATCATTTGTCATCTCTGTTTTAGGATTGCCTTAAGTTGATGTATCAATTTGTGCCTCCATTGAGCTTGTTTATGCTTGCCTTGCCTTATGGAATTTCTTTACCATGCTTAAACTTGTCCAAATGCCTTGATTTTTGGTATGTTGCTCATGTTGTGTGTTCTGTTTAGCCATGATTTTTATTGAGATTTATTGAACCATTTTTGAATTGATGTGGATTTTTTCATTCTATTGCTCCAATGTGCTTCTAACTTGCATACTTTGCCTTATTTGATTTATGAAATGAATTTTATTGATGCTATTGACATGAGACCTTTTGGATTATGTTCTTAATTGGTTGAGTTTGATTCATGTCAATTTTCATGTTCTGTTTTGGATTATTTCTCCTTCTTTGACCCTAGGCCTTGACCTAGTGGTTTGCTTCTCATGTTTGAGCTTGTTTTCAGGTTAAGAAGTACATGGCCATAAGGGGATTAATTCACATTGCTTGAGTTGGTTTATTTGATTGATATTGACTAACCTTTACTTGTTTTGTAGGATGCTTTTAGCTCATTTGAGTTGAGCTTGTGCCTTGCACTTTGTAACCTTGTTTGTTTGATTGTGTATTGTCTGTTGACTGTTGGATTATTTGTTTGACTTTTTGAATTGTATACTGATTGAGTTGGATTGTTTTCAGGTACATTAGTTGCTTAAGTTCATTTTGAACTTGCTTTTGCTTGGTTGCTTAACCAATTAGGTATAATTTCTCTTCTTCATGTAGTCTGGAAGACCTGGCCTGTTATGTGGTCAGGCACCTGTCTGAAGTCCTCCTTAAGAGGCAATGCTTGTGATTGTTTACTCTTTGTGCCAAGCAGGAAAAGTCCTTTGATAAGGCAATTGGTAGATAAAAGAGATGTGTAGTCCATCTCCTACTATTCAGTGTGTCATCCCTTTGCTCACATTACATGTTGATGCATGGTGGATATTAACCCAAGATCTATAAAGTCATTCACTTGTGGAGAGAGTTCCAACTTTCTGAACTCCCACACCTTCTATCATTTGGAGCTCTCCCTGACCAGGGATAAGAGCAATGAGGCACACCCCTCATTTCCTTTTCATCTGCTTCACCTTAACTCTCAATGCTAAGGTTAAGAGCACAACTTACCCCATTCCAGTTGACTGTAAAGTCTAACCTTGTTTGAGCCTAATTGCTTGTATATAGTGTGTGCTATTTGACTTGTTTGTCTGATTGCTTAATTCATCTGTACCTGTTGCTTGTGTGCTTTTGTGAATTTATCATCATTAATTGTTCATTATTGCATGATCATCATTTCATATCTTTGTGACATCTTTGATTGTCCATTGAGGAATCAATTGTAAGTCCACTCATTGGCCATTGTTCCTATGATTTGGAAGGGATTGAGTGTAAGACCATTTATTGGCAACTTGTATCCTTTTTGCTTATTGCTTTTGGTTTGTTTGTTGTATGTGAGGATTCAATTGTAAGTCCATGTTGTTGGCATTTGTATTCCTATGATCATCCTGTGGAGATTGGAATAAGTCCAGATTTATTGGCATCTGATATCCATGTTTTGTTTTGCTTTAGGAGATTGGAATAAGTCCATTTATTGGCATCTGATATCCTTGTTTGTTTTAGGAGATTGGTGTAAATCCATTGATTGGTATCCGGTATCCACCTTTGTTTGTGAGATTGGTGTAAGTCCAGCAATTGGCATCCGATATCATTTGTTTTGCTTATTTGTTATTGCTCATTGCTTATTCCAAAGGACACACTTGAATCATCTTCCATATGATTTCAAGAGGTGAACATCTGAGAAGTTTTACACTCCCTCACCTCCCTTTTTTTTGTTTCTTCAAACCTCTTTGCACTTGTTGGCTTTCAAAACTTGAAAATAGTATTGTGCAAACTTTTCACCTGTTTTCAAATTAGAAACCTGAGCCTTAAGCCCTTGATTTTCAAACTCCATTTCTTAACACTTCTTTGAATTGAATTCTAATCATACTTTGACCATATTTTGTAAATACTCATAATTGGTTAATCACACTCATTCAATTGTTTTGTGGCTTTGTCCATTGTTGATATGTTTTCATACATTAGCCATAGGTTTCAATTATCATAGTGGTTGATGTAAATCTCACCACATCCTTAGTGAGTTGATTGTAAGTCTTCCATACTTATTATAGGGTTAACCCCTCACTAGTATGTTGAAGTCATCCTCGCATGGTGGATTGTTGGTCTTGGTTGAGTTTTCTCCCGTTGATAATGAAAAGCCTTAGTGCTCTTGTTTTAAAATCAACTCGCCTACATTTTGGAAATCTTTTAGCCGAACTACGGCGTTTTGATCCTTACCTTTCATGGAAGGTACGTAGGCAACGGGTTCATCCGTTCAAACACAAAAACAATAAAAAATTGTATATTCTTTTCTCATCTTCCCAATCATGTTTGCACAATAATATTTTTATAACAAATAACATTTCATTCAACAAGTGTGAAAAGGGCTCCCTAGGAGTACCTAGGACGTTTTGGGTGCCTAACACCTTCCCATTGCGTAATTTACCCCTTACCCAGATTCTCTGATCTTTTCATTAGTTTTCTATGTGTAAAACTTCTTAGGCTTTTGTTCGCTTTTTAGCCATTCCTTAGGATAAATAAAAGTGCGGTGGCGACTCGATTCCTTGTATGCTTTGCTTTTGGTTTAGTCAATAAATCATAAAGTGACGAATACACCGCTACAAAACTGATCCACAGTTACATCGTGCTCGACGTAGGCTTGCTCCAACACCCTTTACAATGCTTCTCTGTGCGCTTTAGAATTCATTAGCAGAAACAACACTGAGATCCTTGAAGGAGTTTGGAGCAGCTTCTCCACCACATTAAACTTGTTCTTCTTAATTAATCTTAGTACCTCATCATCATCATTAGGCTTCAATTTGCTGGATTCACCAGACTGACACATTGGAGCGCTAACTGGGCTTACTACGGGTACATTAACCTTCTTACCAACTAAAACATCTTCTACATCCTTCGGGGAAACGGGACCAAAAACACGACCGCTACGGGTCACCTTCGCAATATCTGCAATATTCATAACAGAATTGGTCGTAGGCAATGAAACCTCTTGATCATTCTCCACCATTGTAGCATTATACTGGTAAGGAACAACTCTATCGGATGCATACGGGATGGGCCCCGCTAACCATATTACCAACGGCGATACCGATCTATTGACGTTGTTACTGCTGCTGCTATCAAACTGAATCACTAACCGCTCTGGGGTTTTAAACACTTAAACAATTACATTGACATTATTTATATCCCTCGACTGTTGAATCTGGATTATATTCTCATCCATAAACTTCTGGATATCCCTCTTGATGATCAAACACCCACAGGGGTTTACACTGCGAATTGCACAACCATCATGGTCGTGTTCACAATCACTGATGGTACACAGGGTCCTATGCATCTCCACCAAGGACCTACGAATATGTCGTACATCGAAGACTCGAAAATATCCTGGACAACCATCTACCATATTAATAGAGGAATTACCATGAGCGGGCAATGGGTTGGCTTTCACATTCGGCGCACGGTCCTCAAAGGACACTATACCACTCTTAACAAGCTTATGTACCTCATACTTCAACGGGTAACATTTCTCGATATCATGGTCAGGAGCTCCTTGATGAAAGGAACGACAGAGTTCGGGCTTATACCACCATGGAAGTGGTTCTGGAATTTGAGGCGGATTCCTTGGCTGAAGTAGGTTCTTAAGAACCAAAGACGGGTAAAGTTCGGCATGTGAAATAGGAATAAGGTCAAAAGAGACCTTCTTCCTCTCGAAGTTTTGTTGTTGATTATTGTTGTTGTTGTAGTTGGTTCTTTGTTACGGTTGTTGTTGAATTGGCACCGATTGATTGTTGGAATTGTTTGAAAATACTATAATTACTGATGAAACTTGATGTTGATGCTGACGCGGTTGAGGGTTTCTTCTGACATGAGGCCTCCTTTGCCTCCTTACGGACACTGCATTGGTTTCTCCTTCCTTCTTCTCGGTAAAACCACTTTCATACTTTCTACTGGATGACACCTCTTATTTAGACAAACGTCCCTCACTGACTCCTTCCTCTAACCTCATCCCCATGTTTACCATTTCGGTAAAGTTACTGGGGGAACTGGAAGTCATTCGTTCGTAATAAAACGAACTCAGGGTCTTCAGGAAAATCTTGGTCATCTCCTTTTCTTCCAACAGAGGATTCATTTGAGCGGCAAGCTCTCTCCACCTCTGGGCATACTCTTTGAATGTATCTTTGTCCTTCTGAGACATATACCTCAAATGGTCTCTATCAAGCGCCATGTCCATATTGTACTTATACTGCTTCACAAAAGCTTCACCCAAATTGTTGAACGTGCGAATACTTACACTGTCTAGCCCTATGTACCATCTCAAAGCGGCACCAGTCAGACTGTCTTGGAAGTAGTAAATTAATAACCGATCATTATCAGGTTGAGTTGACATTTTCCTGGAATACATAACAAGGTAGCTAAGAAGATAGGTATTTCCCTTATACTTTTCAAAGTCAGGGACTTTGAACTTCATCAGGATCTTAACGTTTGGTACCAAGCAGAGTTCATCAACACTCTTACCAAACAAATCTTTTCCTCTCAATGTCTTTAATTCCTTACGTAACTCAAGGAACTGATCCTTCATTTCATCCATCTTCTCATAAAAATCAGGGTCCTCAGACGGCTCGGAATGGTAGATGGTGTCCTCAACACGAGGAAAGGTATGAACAACTAGAGGCAGCACATACATAACCGGGCTAGATGTTGGCATAGAAGCAAATGTGGGTGCAAACCCTTCAGGTATAAAATTCGGTGGCATCCCCCATGGGAATCCAGCAAGTATAGTTGGACCAGGTTGAGTAGCAGCGACATGCACAGTTGAGGTACCAACCTCTAAGATAACAGGCCTCTAAGGAGGAGGAGTTGTAGAAGTTGGATAAGATTGGTTATGAGCAGCTAGAACGGACTCCATCATAGCGGTTAAATGAGCAATCTCATCCTTCAAATCTCGGTTCTCTTGCTCTAAGTGATCCATGATTCTCGGTTGATTGGCGTGAGTGTTGTATCGGTGAGTCAGCTTGGCTGAAGCACAGAAGAATAACCGATAAGACATCTGGCAGGAGAAACCTGTTTATGCAAATGATGCAAGAAATGAAATATTTTTGTTTGTTTTTATTTTCAAGGAACATACTATTGTATTTGCAAATATATAATAACAAATTGATTGACCATAAAAAAAATCTCTTTTATTCATAAAATTTGGAAGTATTATACTGAGTACAATTTTAGAAACCAAAATACAAATACAAGAGAAAAGGAAACTAATCATCCTAAGGATCCCCTAACAACAACGTCAGATGATCTGGCAGCTGGCGTGTACTTCCTTCGGATGCGTCGGATCTCAGACTCAAAGGAAGTCCTCATCTGAGCTTTCTCTAGGACAAGCTAATCAATAATCTTCTTCCAAGCACCAGAAAGTTGAGGCATACTAGAGGGAGATGGACCATCTCTCTCTCTGTCTCTGTCTCTTCATTGCTCAGTCTTCAAGAAGTTCAATAAGCGCATCTTTGTCCTTTGACTCAAACTGCAACCCTTCATGCTTTCGGATTAAAGCATGGAACTGCTCTTCCCACATATCCTTCTCTTGCTTCATCTTGGCGAGTGCGTCTTCCAACTCCTCTACATCTTGGTTAGGGAGAGTTGATGTCTCAACCACAACCATAGACATAGGTCTCTCACAAGCATACAGAATTTTCAACTCCACATCTCTCTTCTTCACCCAAAAAGTGTAGGCTTCCAAAGCTACACAGTTGCATAGACCAAGCTAGGATCTTCCTTTCCTATGCACATTATGCCAAGCATGAATCATCTTCTTCTTCAAATGTTGGGGATCTTTACCCTCTTGATAGAAAAGACCTTCTAACTGAGTGTTATTAGGTTTGTCTCTCAAGAGGAACCCAAGCTGACGACGAGCCAAAGAATGATTGTAGTTGATTCCTTCTTGTGTACCAATAAGGGGTACATTAGAGAATTCACCACAACTATCAATGATCTCCAAGCTAATCAATGTAGAGTCATACCAAACTATATCATCATTAGTGAGAGACATAAGTCTCTAAGACCACCGTAGACATTGCTTGTTCTCCACGAAAGCAGGCGTCTGAGGCAAGTGCGAAATAAACCACTTGTACAAAAGAGGAACACAAAACACAATAGTTCCACCACCTTTAGAGTTCCTCAAATGCAAAGAGAAGTATACATCACCCAACAAAGTAGGCACAGGATTCCCAATCAAGAAGATTCTATTGGCGTTAACATCAATAAAACCGTCAATATTAGGGAACAAATCCAAACCATAGATGAGCAACATAAAGATAGCTTCAAAAGCATCCACACTATCGGATTGAGCAAAGACAGTAGCTTTCCCTATGGGAAACTCAGAAGTCAACCCAAACATTCCTCCTTTCTTCACCCAATGAGCCTCAATCCCAGATTTCTTCAGATGAAGAGCTTTAGCTATAATATGAGACAGGAATCTCCTCCAATCCACTAAAGGGAACTTTTTCAAAAACAGGTATTCCTAAAAGGTGGGCATACTCCTCTAACATAGGCATGAGCTGATAATTAGGAAAAGTAAAGCAATGGTAGAGAGGGTCATAAAACTGAATCAACACACTCAAGAATCCTTCAACTACATCAGTAGATAACACAGACAAAAGCTTTCCATGGCGTTGCTTGAAGTACAAGGGATCTAATACAAAGGATGATAACTTCCTTAGCTCTTTTAAGTCGGGACATCTGAAACTGTACTTCTTAGTGTTCCTTCGTCCATAATCCATGGTCTGAAAATATTTGCAAATAAAACCTCAGTTCCTCGAAGTTATTTTTTGTGTGATGAATGTTATGATGCGTATGAATGCATGAATGCCACAATCACAAATAAGGTATCACACACAAGGCAAACAAACAAAGGTCAAGGGATGAATCAAGTCATTGCCAAGATCAATCATCCATTTTGGTGGATTATGGTTTTCACCTTACCAACACCTAAGTTCCATTGATATTGACAAGACTTGATTGGATCAACCAAGAAATAAAGGGTTTGTTGTGAGTCACGAGCATGGAGTCAGGTTAAGAACCATCCAGAAGGAGTGTACTAAGGATATCAGCCTGTAAATCATGTTCTAAAAAGTTCCCAGAGTCTTAATTCCATCTATCAGATATTATAGGTTAGGATGATTGACTCATCAACCCATAATATTCTCAAGAGAAACTCGTTTGAGTGTAGTATCGCATAACAACTGTTATCAAGTCTGCACCTGAACAGTCTTTGCACTACGTCCTAAATAGGCCAAGTTGGGTTAAATGTTCTACGGTCCTCAGTTTCTCGGACCTTAAATTAGAGAAAGTAATGCCTATCCACAAATAACTTATGTGATATCAGTAACTCCAAAAGGGTCTCCACTGAGTAGATGGGTCTCAAGCCAACTTGTTAAGGACTACTCCACACATGTCGAACATGACTATACCATCCTCATATATTAATTGCACTCAAGTTGGGGTTAGAACTTATCTCACCACTCAGAGATTACCAAGCACAACAATCAAATTATATCACACAAATAAATATACAAACATCAAATATACAAATATATACACATAAAAAATTAGGTTAAACCCACTGGGGACTACTCCCCAGAAGAGTCGCCACTTAATTTCTGTTGCGGTAAATTTATGACCATTAAGATATGGATAAACTTAACGTCAATAAGACAAGAGTTTCCACCGCGCTTTTATTGTTTCCAAAGGAAAAGGGAAAAGTACGAACAAAACTCAAAGATAAGAAGTTTTCAAATCAAAACTAATAAAATGCCAGAGATTACAGGTAAGGGGGTTGGTTACACAGAGGGAAGATGTTAGCACACAAAGTGTCCTATGTACTTCTAGGGAGCCCTTTTTCATGTGTGCATGTGTTTTTTGGTATAAAAGATGTTTGATTAGATAGAGTGTGGGGATGAGAAAAGAATTCATGGATTATATTTTTTGTGTTTGACAAGACCTTCGGACTTGTGCCTACGTACCAACATAAAAATGAGGGATCAAAACCTTGTAGTTTGTTGTAGCAATTTCAAATTGAGTGGATTGTTTTTAATCAAAAGTTAAATTTAAAAGAGGCACAAAAGGCCCAAAAGTTTGAATGAGTGTTAGTTCTTTTTGTCTTTTGAAACTTTAAGCCAATATGATTAGATTTATTAAAAAGTTTGATTTAAGAAAAGAGTTTTAAAAGTTCAATGGCATAAGGCCAAAGTTTCTAATATAAAATATAGTCTAAGTTTGAAATAACAATCAAAGAAGGTTTTTTAAAAGGGGGGAGAGATTTGAAATTTAAGAAGTGGGAGGAGATGAAGAGACTAATCCTAAGCATAAAATTAAAAGTTAAGAGTTGAAAAGTTCTGACCAATGGGATGAAATCCAATAGACAAGAATGTCATATAGAAAAGCCATTTCCCCTTTGGACTTTGAATCAAGCAATAATCAGCAATCAAATAGTAATATGAAGAGCAAGGCATCAAATAAAGATGACCACATCCAAGCAAGCAATTTCACAATCTTCTTCTTAATCTTCCCATGTATCAGATGACATACTCCTTGATTAGCTCAGAATAAGGCATTAAACACAGGTTCAAAGTAACAATTGTATCAAGACCCTGTAGCAGATGAACTCCAGTGGATCCATATACTTGCATCAGATGAAAGCTCAAATCATAATAACTTGATCTTAGAATGTTTGTATTGGCCAAATCCTTTTGCATATGGAATATTCCCTAATTCTAAGTTCAAAAGCTCAGATCAAACCCAACAGTCCACACAAATATTTTTTAGGGTTTCTGTTGTTTATTAAGTATTTTAAGGTCCTAAGACCACAAACACAAACAAGATACACAAACAAATATATACAATCACAATATGTGGCTCAAATGAGCAAAGTGAAAATGACATAAACATAAACAAATTAAATGTTATATAAATGACAAATGAATGGTAAATGATTTGAAATAAATTGCATAAAGTAAATGACTTGGAAGATAAAAGCAATATATAATAAAGGCTAGTCAAATGTTAGTTGATTAGATGTTAGTGGTATTTTGCTTTTCAATTGATTAAGTCATTTTTTGGAGAATACTCAACCCTCTATTCACAAGCATGAATCCTTGAACCAAGATATCTTCCAAAGGAAGGAAAAAATGCCAAGTTTCCACATAATACCATGAAAGGGGGAGACTTACAACCCCACTTACTAGAATGTTATGCCTTTAGGGTCAAAATTTAGCTATATGTTAAGCAATCGTGATTGGACTTATGTAGAAATCTCAACTATCTGAGGTCGGGCAATAGAAATTTAGGTGCTAATGCATGTTAGAGATTTGGTATAATGAACCAAACTCCTAAAACATACCATACACTAAAAGAAAAATGATCAAAGGATGGACTTAATCTCATCCATACTTGTATTGGTTCATCTAACATAAAGTTATTGATGAACCAATTAGCCTTAGGATATTTAGATGTCATTGGTCAATGGAAGGGATGGGAAAGAATGGGATTGAAGATGAAGAGGAAGGGGAGATGAGACAAACACAAATTGGTCATGGGAGGAATTTTATCAAATAAAAATCATTCATTCATTTTGGGAGATGAAATGTATATTTCATCAATCCCCTAAATCCAATGATTTTAACTTAACAAAAGTCAAATCAACCTTGACCAAGGCCCAAACACATAGTCAAACACCACAAGTCAACAAAAATGGCTCAATACAATTTCTATACAACTAATCAATTAAAAATCAAATGAAAATGAATTAAATTTCAATTTAAGTTGGCCAAAACCTAAAACCTCTTCAAAACACCAAATAAATTGCCAAGAGATTGATCCTAGGTCAATGAAGGTCAAAGGACCTTGGACAAAAAATTTCATGATTTTTGAAAAGTCAGAAGTATTTTTAAACAATTAAAAATATGCACCAAAACAATTAAATCATGAAAAATATCAAAATTAATCCAAAAAATAATTTTAATTCAGAAAATGAAAGAGGAAATTATTTGAATTTTTTTGGTGAAAGTCCCATATTTTTTTGATTAAAAATGAAATTAATATGAATTAATTAAAAATAAGGGATTAAATGAAATAAATAGAAAATCAAAAAAATAAGGGTCATGTGATCTCCCTTATTAATTGAGGTGGCAAATCAGATGGGGCAGGAACGCGCGTTCCACATGCACATGAGTCAAACATGCTGCAGACATGGTAATCAGTTTGGACGCGTGAGATTAAAACATGGGAACCAAATCAGATGGCCTGGATTGTTCCAACGCACCATCGGAACCCTAGCTCTGGTCATCTTCTCCGGTGAGGACCACCAGACTGGTTCAACTAAAACTTCATGAAAACTGGAAAATGAATACACTAATTTGAAGGAAAAATGCTTAGGAGCACGAATCTGACCTAAATTATCTCCAATTCCAAGTATATAAAAAGATACAGGGATTTGAATTTTGAGGATCATGAACTGAGTTGCTTCGATTTGATCTCAAAGCAACTCAATCTTCTTACCTACATTGATAGGACTTCATACAACCAAAAATTAACAAGAATGGTGAAGAATTGAGGGAGAATCAAAGAGATGAAAATTCTAAAAATTCACCTTCAATGGAGCTTCAGATTGGCACGATCTTGCTTTCAATTATGCTTGGCCTTGCTTCAGATGCTTGTTAGAAGTGAAGTGGGTCAAGGAAAGGTATGTACTCTTGGAGTTTAAATCTCAAAACAGTTGGAGATTTGAAAATCGATTTTCAAAGAAAATCTTAAAGCTTATCCTTTAATGGTGAGGGTTTGGGGTTGCTGATTCAAAGCTTGGGCATGTGGTCCTTAATTCTGAGCAATGAGGGTCTTATTTATAGGATATGAGATTGATTTCTACACACTTCCAAATTTGGAAAAAATGTGAAATTCTCTTTGCATGCTTGTATGGGCGTGTGATATGCCCATAAAGTGATGCAATTAGGTCCAAAATTGAGTGTAAACCATGCTGAAGTCATGTTGTCAAGCCATGCAATCGTGTATGAAAAGTGGAAGTGGAAATCATCCAAATGACTCTTCAACTTGCACCCATGCACAAGTCCTTCATACTTTAGCCAAATGAGATGATCTTAGACTTTTTGGAAAGGTGAGATCAAGGGGAACAACTCTCATGTTGAACACCTTTTCATTTGAAGCTTGGATCATGATGAAATTTTAGGTGGAAGTTTGGGAAATCAAACATATTTGAAAATTTTCTAAGTACCAAGCCATATGTTTACTTCTTCCACCTTGAATAACTCTTTCTATGGACTTCAAATGAGAAAAGTTCCTTCATAAACATTATATCTCTTTCAAACCTATTCAATTTGGTCACAAATTTGACCTTATTTAGATTTGGCATGAAGGAGTTATGCATTTTAGAGGTTGAGGAAAATCACTTGTTCAATGGTATTGGTCCAAAATGACCTATGATGTTTCCTCTTGGCACATGCATTTGCAAGTTGAATTTGAACTTCCTCCAAACATAAAACTTGAAGTATACATCTTGAATTTGATCATGCAATTTTAATGGATTTCATATCATAAAAATTGAGCAAGCTATGGTCTTGGGAAGATGACCTCCAAACTAGGGTTCAAACAAAATGGCCTATAATATTTCACCATAAAAAATGACTTTCCATGCAAAACTAGCTATTGACTTCAACATGAAAGTTGTTTGGAATGTAATTTAGAGTAAAGTTTCTCTTAGAATCATTTTGATATGACATAATTTGTAGGAGATAGGGTTTAGGGAGCCCCAATTTTGACCAGTTGACTTTCTCTGGTTAACCATTATGAACCATCTTGCTATCTTGACATTATCTTGACTTTTGGGACTCATGGAGGATCATATATATGTATTATGATGTAATATGAAGTATACCTTAAAATATTTGATCAAATGTTGAAGAAACTTGTTGGAGAAGTCACATAAGATACCTAGATGAACTAGGGTTTCCAAGGCAAACACATTTCAAACTCTTGATGGTTTCTTGACCAAAATGACATGTAAAGATAATGGGGATCCATATATGATACTTAGAGCCAATTTTAACCATTTCTTGATTACACTCCTTGCACTGAGGGTCTTAAACCCTAGATATGAGCTTGATAGAGCATAGGTGAGCATACCCACTACCTACAAAAGCAACAAACTATACATTGGCATATTTTTGGTATTTTGGTTAGTAAATAATGAAAAACAAAGTATGATACAATCAAAGGTGCTTGGCGATCTCTCCCAATGCAAACCCAATGAATTAGGGGTAAGGAGGATGCCAAGGTGTGATCCCAATGCAAATTCATATGATGAGATGGCATGAGGGATCTTAGGGTCAAAATTTGGGGTCTTACAACCACCTTTCGAGGTTAGAAAATATGGACGTAGACACAAATAATCAAGGTATTACGAAGACCTTTCCGGATGAGCGACTGATGGAGATGAGTGAAAGACCTTGGTTTGCAGATATGGCAAATTATAAGGCAACAAATGTCATCCCAGAAGAATACACTTGGAAGCAAAGGAAACACTTATACAAAGAGGCAATTTTTTATTTATAGTACAATTCATATTTATTCAAGAAAAACCCTGTTGGTTTACTTCACAAGTGTGTTGTAGGTAGAGAAGCATATATCATTATATGGCATTGTCATAGCTCAGCATATAGGGGATACCATAGTGGTAAGAGAACGTTGTTAAAGATACTACAAAATGGGTTTTGGTGGCCTACTCTATTTAATGACTATAAGTTATATGTGTCTACATGCCCTGAATGTACCAAAGCAAGTAACATCTCAAAACGAGATGAAATGCCCTTTAATATTATGCTTGAAGTATAACCATTTGATTGTTGGGGAATTGATTTTATGAGTCCATTTCCTCAATCAAATATGTATCTTTATATTCTGTTATGTGTTGATTATGTCACTAAATGGGTGGAAGCCATTGCTTGTAGTGCTAATGATGCCCTAATTGTTATTAACTTTTTGAAAAAGAATATGTTTGCCAGGTTCGGTGTACCCAGGGTTCTTATCAGAGATGGAGGGACACATTTTTGTAATAGATAATTGGAACGAATGTTGGAGAAATATAATGTTAAACATAAGGTGTCCATACTATATCATCTCCAAACCTACGGTAAAGTAGAGGTATCTAACAGACGACTAAGGCAAATCCTGGAGAAAATTGTGGCAGCATCGAGAAAGGATTGGTCAACAAGATTGGATGACGCCCTATGGGCATACATAACAGCTTTCAAAATGCATTTAAGTTTTTCTCCATATCAACTTCTGTTAGGGAAAGTATGTCACCTTCCGGTCGAATTGGAGCGTACATCATATTGGGCAGTGAAGTTCCTAAATTTTGATGAAACTGGCTGGTCGGAAGAGGTTATTGAAGGTTGAAGAGTTGGAGGAGATGCGATTGTCCGCATATAAAAATGCTTTGATTTTTAAGGAAAGAACAAAAAGATATCGTGACAAGAAACTTGTACGGTGTAATTTCCAAGTGGGACATCAAGTGTTATTGTTTAACTCACGATTGAGATCATTTCTGGGCAAGCTGAAGTCTAAGTGGTCAGGACCATTCATGGTTACCGAGGTTTGTCAAAGCGGGGCTATTGAAATTCAAGATCCCGGGGGCATGAGAAACTTTAAAGTGAATGGCCAACGACTTAAGCATTATTATGAAGGAGAGATTTCAAGTGGAAATGCCTCCCTAATATTTTCAGACCTCTAATTTCTATTGTCAGGCTATTGATGGAAAGGAAGCGTTGGATGGGAGGCAACCCATTATTTTTAATTAGTTTTTGTTTTGCATAATCTATTTTATTTTATTCAAGACCATTCCAAGAGGAAGTATAAACCCAAACATAAATTTTCCAAGAAGATCTCAATTGTCTTCAACAAGTTTGTAGCTATTTTGTTTCTTTCAGCTTGCAAGTTTAGCACTTTAGCATTGAACAGATGATCCAAAAGAAACTTGATCATTATAATAGAAACTAGAAACTTGAAGGCGAAGGATGAGAAAAGAATCAACAGACTTGTACTTAACCTACAAATACCTCATCTAGTAAGGTTTGAGCCAATTATTTCAATTGTTCACTTTTCTTTCTTTATGAGTGTATCCATGCATTATTTTATTATCTGGTTTGATCTATTTCTGATTAAGTTATCTGGTTTGAACAACATACACTGAGGAAAATTTTTGTTTATAACTTTGAACCTTTGTAAACCACCCTTTAGTAATAGGTATATACATTGCTAAACACTTTGAGCCTAAGTCTTTCTTTCGGTGACATAGCCTAAAATTCTTAGCCATATTTCTTGAAAGATATTTTATTTCCACCCTCTCTTTTGAGTTAGGTAGAAGTATAGTCTTAAAGTATATGAAAAACATTAAGGTTGGGGTTGCTCTTGGAAGTGATCAAAGTTTTAAGCTTGGGGTTGGGGTACTAGAGAATATGATCCAAAATTTGAAAAAATTGTTGAAAAGAAGTGGAAAAAGACATTTCTTCAAAAAAAAAGTGAATGAGAAAAGAAAAGAATGATATTATAAGAAGGATCAAGACACTCTAGTAATATCAAAAAGGAACAAAGAGGTATGATGATAGAATGATAATTAGGAGCCTAACTCCAATGATTTAACCCTACTTTCCTAAAAATATCCTACCCTAACATAACCCATTTACAACCTAAAAAGTCCTCTAATATGTGTGTTGTACTTTCTATGATTGAATCTATTAGAACATGATCAAGCTAAGTTTAATTGATTTTACATGTTGATTGAGAGATCACCATATCCATTGAGTGAGTTATAGTGATCTGAGAGACGGGTTGAGTACTCGTCAATGTTGAGGACATTTTTTGAATTCACCGGATAGAAGTTGGGAGATACAACAATTGTCAGGTAAAAGAAATATTTAATTTGGTGATGTTTGAATATTATTGTGCGACTTGCGGTATGCTGAAATGTGAAGTTGCAGGCGAATTACTTGAGGACAAGCAACGACTCAAGTTTGAGCTTGTGATGACAATCCGTCATTGCATATACTTAGTCGAAGAATTAGAGAAAAATAAGTGAAAGTTGAGCAAATATGAAGAAAAATGACCAAAGAATGAGGGAAAATAGCTAAGTGTGCAGATTGTGGACTTAGTGAAAATTTGAGTGAAAAAGGAGCAAAAAAGAGTGAAGCTTCAGAAATAATTACATCTACCATCGCACACGCGATAAGGCATTAAAAGCTACATCGCATACGTGATGCGGGGTATCATGCGCGCAATGGTCACTTTCGTGGGCATTTTTCTAACGTGTTATGTTCCATTTCGACGTTTTTAAAAGGGGATTTTCTGCACTTTCACAAGGGTTATGATTTTTTGGAGATGTAAGCATAAATTAGAGAGCACAAGTGGTGATTTTTGGAGCATTTTAAGCCATTGGAGGCCATATCTTCAAGGGACTTCTTATGTTATCATTGTTTCTCATATATGGTATTTTTAATTACACTATGAGTAGCTAAATTCTTCTAGGTTAGGTTGTGTTATGATGAACCTATTTCTCAATTGTTAGATTCTATATTGATTTGACCACTTTATGAACCTATTGATCTATAATCTTATTTAATTGCTTAGTGTTCGTAATATTTTTTATGTGAGATACTCTTTTAATCTGATTTTGGGCACATAAGGAATACTGACAATTTTTCTATATGTTGGACTTAGGGAAATTGTTATAGTTACGCTGGTTGAATAGGGATATGAGATCTCGAGTAGTGGCATAGAGAATTAACGTTCTACATATCGCCTAATCATGCTTACGCTGGAGGACTAGGAATAGAAAGCTCTGAGTAAAGGTTAGCGTGTTATTTCGTGAGGGATCAACTATAATGTTTCTTTTAATTCTCCGTGAGGTTATAGTGATTAGATAATTCATACAGAGCATCAAACATCAACATGAGAGGAATAGGGGATTCTACAACACAACATGATTGCCTCGGTGGAATTGTTTACTCGTTTGTTTACTTTTCGCACTAAAACACAACCCCCGCCCTCTTTTTACTAGTTTTTATAAATTGCACACATTTTGTCTTATTTGGAGGCAAGTCCCTGTGGATTCGATCTTTTTATTACTTTGACATTCATACACTTTTCGAGAAGTTATCACATATGTACTACTCATCAAGTTTAAGCATGAGGTGTTTGTTGAGTTTCAGAAGTTCAAGGTGAATGATGAAAAACAGAGTGGTCAGAAGCTGAAAATTCTCATAACTGATGGTGGAGGGTACAACTCATCAGAGTTTAGAAGATTCTATGAAGAGAATGGAGTTGAACATGAGGTGTGTAACACCCTTCTAAAATACCCCAAATATTTAATTAAAACAACAAATATATATCAGAGTAGATATGCAATTAAGGGTGTCACACAATCACTTCACACCATTCACCAAAATAACTGTCATGCTCTTTATTTAATCAAAATAAACATTGCATAATTCGCAGCGGATAGAAATCAAATCAATCATGCAAAACATGTAACACATTACATGTAAAATTATTCAACAAGGTAAAACATCCCGTCCCGATGTTACATCTATCAGAGCATGACCCACTAAGGAGACTACACTAGACTCCAAGCACTAGCTTCTACTCAATCACTACTCGTTACCTGAAAAATAGTTGTAAGGGTGAGTTCCTCAATCGATATAAAAAGCATTATAAAATATCATGTAATGCTAAGTAAATAACACATTAATCACCCTAATCATATCACACATTCAGTAACGGCACATCAACTCAAATATCATACTCAATACCAACACAATTCATACTCGTACTCAATGCCAACACAAACACACGTATAATATTGGAATACATCCATTCATATTATACGCCATACATACATTATGCAATGAGACTCCATGCATGCGGTACCGACTATTCGTGAACATATAGTTCACCTCACCGATCAAATCCAGATACGGCTACCAAGCCCACTAGTCCCACTCATTTGAGACCTAGTGACTCACTCACTAATTCCTCACCACGGGAATTAGCTACCACCCCAAGGGCTATGCTATGCACGCTAATTCACCTAGCATGCAAACATCAACAACAGTCCATAATGACTAACTCACTAATTCCTCACCATGGGAATTAGCTACCACCATAAAGGCCACAATATGCATGCTAAATCACCTAGCAATGCAAAATCATCAACAATAATCCACAATGGACATATGCTCACACTCTAAGCCATAAACAGTCCATTCACAATTGCATACATAACATATACATTCACAGCATTATGCATACCATCATACATTCATCAACACACGTATCAAAACATCATATCATGTCAAATAATTAATCACAGTATTAGCACACTCCACTAATACCTATACTGCTCAAAACAGCGGAAATTAATCCCTATTACATCATACGCCAATATAGGCCAAACACAAATTATGCACACATTATTCAAATATTAATTTTTCACTTTTCCAACAGTGTTAACCGGTTAACGCCCTGGGTTAACCGGTTAACGCAACACAGAACACGCTTTCTGGCAAAACTCAACAGTGTTAACCGGTTAACGCCCTGGGTTAACCGGTTAACGCAGACAGAACAGCAATATTTTCACAACTCATAACAGTGTTAACCGGTTAACGCCCTGGGTTAACCGGTTAACGCAAGCAAAACAGCAATACCTCACAATTCCTGACAGTGTTAACCGGTTAACACCCTGGGTTAACCGGTTAACGCAAGACAGAAAGCTGTTCCTGCGCTAACACGAAGCAGAATGCAGAATTATCCGCATTTTCCGCCGTTGGAGGACTTCCGGACCTCCGATTCCGATTCCGTAAAAAGCTATACGTTCGGGAAATCACAACTCACACAAATACAGATTCCATTACAGTTTTCACATCATCTATTCATCACAATTTTTCAACATTCATAATCCAATTAGGGTCAAATCAACGGCTTATCACTACCCATTACATATTAACCCATAATACCCATTAAACGACGATAAACCCCCCTTACCTGAGTTAATCCGGCAATCCTTTAAGCTTCAAGCTTTTCTCTTCTCCAACCTTCTTCCTCTTGCTCTGCCTCTTTGCCCTTTTCCTCTTTTTGAGCCGCTTCTCTGTTTTCACGTGAAAACTCTTTTTACCAAAATGGAACTCTTTTTCCTTATTTCTAACTTATATATTTTCCAATAATTATTATTCCAATAATAATAATAATAATAATAATAATAATAATAATAATCCAAAAATTCCAATTATTTAATTAAATTAATAAATATAATATTAACTTAAATTAAATAATTATCTTATTTTTATCGGGGTGTTACAACTCTCCCCCACTAAAAGAGTTTTCGTCCTCGAAAACATACCTCAAGCGAATAACTCCGGATAAGACTCCTTCATCTGACTCTCAAGTTCCCAAGTCACATTGCCACCTGCTGGTCCTCCCCAAGCTACCTTCACCAAGGCAATCTCTTTACCCCGCAACTGCTTCAACTCTCGATCCTCTATCCTCATAGGTGATGTTTCAACAGTCAGGTTATCTCTCACCTGTACATCATCTACTTGGACCACATGCGACGGATCAGGAATGTACCTCCTCAACTGAGACACATGAAAAACCTCATGCAAATTCGCAAGTGACGGCGGTAAAGCGATACGATAGGCTACCTCCCCTATCCTCTCCAAAATCTGGTAAGGACCAATAAATCGAGGTGTCAACTTCTTCGACTTCAAAGCTCGACCAACCCCAGTTATCGGAGTAACACGAAGAAACACATGATCTCCCTCTTGAAACTCAAGTGACTTCCTCCTCTTGTCGTGATAACTCTTCTGACGACTCTGAGCAATTCTCATCTTCTCCTGAATCATCTTAATATTTTCCGTAGTCTGTTGAACAATCTCCGGTCCAACCACAACACTCTCACCGGACTCATACCAACATAAAGGTGTCCGACATCTCCTACCATACAAAGCTTCAAACGGTGCCATACCAATGCTCGAATGAAAGCTATTGTTGTAGGTAAACTCAATCAAAGGTAAATAACAATCCCAAGCACCTCCCTTTTCCAAAACACAAGCCCTCAAAAGATCCTCTAGTGACTGAATCGTCCTCTCAGTCTGACCATCAGTCTGCGGATGATATGCAGAACTCAATCTCAGCTTAGTTCCCAAAGCCCTCTGCAAACCTTCCCAGAACTTCGATGTAAATCTAGGATCTCTGTCCGAAACAATACTCGACGGAATACCATGCAAACTTACAATTTTCTCAATATACAACTCAGCTAATCTCTCCAATGGATAGTCCATTCTGATCGGAATAAAATGAGCCGATTTTGTCAATCTGTCAACAATCACCCAAATAGCTTCAAAATTCTTACTTGTCCTCGGTAAACCAGAAACAAAATCCATACTGATACTATCCCACTTCTACTCTGGAATAGCCAACGGTTGCATTAGCCCAGACGGCTTCTGATGCTCAATCTTTGACTTCTGACAAGTCAAACAAGAATAAACAAAACTCGCAATTTCTCTTTTCATTCCCGGCCACCAAAATAACTTTTTCAAATCATGATACATCTTCGTAGCTCCAGGATGAATACTCAGGCCACTACGATGTCCTTCCTCAAGAATACTCTTCTTAAGTTCGGTAACATCCGGAATACACACCCGATTACCAAATTTCAAAACACCATTCTCATCGACTCTGAATTCACCACCTTGATCTTGATTCGCTAGAGTCAACTTATCAACCAAAAGCACATCGGATTTCTGACCCTCTCTAATCTCATCCAGAATACCACTTGTTAACTTCAACATTCCCAATTTAACACTATTGTGAGTACTCTCACACACCAAACTCAAGTCTCTAAACTGCTCAATTAAATCCAATTCCTTAACCATTAACATAGACATATGCAATGATTTCCGACTCAATGCATCAGCCACTACGTTTGCTTTACCCGGATGGTAATTCAAACCAAAGTCATAATCCTTCAGAAATTCTAACCATCTCCTCTGTCTCATATTCAGCTCTTTCTGATCAAACAAATACTTTAAACTTTTATGGTCACTGAAAACCTCAAATCTTGACCCGTACAAGTAATGCCTCCATAACTTCAGAACAAATACCACAGCTGCCAACTCTAAATCGTGTGTCGGATAGTTCCTCTCATGAACCCTCAGCTGTCTCGAAGCATAAGCTATAACCTGCTTATTCTGCATCAACACACCACCCAAACCCAACAATGAAGCATCACAGTAAACCTCAAATGATTCCGACGAACTCGGTAATATCAGAATAGGAGCAGTAGTCAACCTTCTCTTTAACTCTTGGAAACCTTCTTCACATTTTGAGTCCCAAACAAACGCTTGCCCCTTTCTAGTCAACATCGTCAACGGTAACGCCAACTTAGAAAATCCCTCAATGAATTTCCTATAATATCCTGCAAGTCCAAGAAAACTCCTTATCTCCGAAACTGACTTCGGAACTTCCCACTTAGATACCGCTTCTATCTTAGAAGGGTCAACAGCAACACCATCTCTTGAAATCACATGACCAAGAAAACTAACCTCTTCTAACCAAAATTCACACTTTGACAGTTTAGCAAATAACTTCTTTTCCCGCAGAACTCCTAAAACCACTCTCAAATGCTCAGCATGCTCTTCTTCAGATTTCGAATACACCAAAATATCGTCAATAAACACCACAACAAACTGATCTAGGTACGGATGGAAAATCCTATTCATATACTCCATAAACACTCCAGGCGCATTAGTCACACCAAAAGGCATTACAGAATACTCATAATGTCCATACCTTGTTCTGAAAGCAGTCTTCTGAATATCCTCAGTTTTCACACGTATCTGATGATACCCAGATCTCAAATCTATTTTGCTGAACACACTCGCACCAACCAACTGATCCATCAAATCATCAATCCTCGACAAAGGATACCGATTCTTGATCGTCACTTTATTCAGTTGCCTGTAGTCCACACACAACCTCATAGTACCTTCTTTCTTCTTAACCAATAACACTGGTGCACCCCACGGTGACACACTCGGACGAATAAATTTCTTATCCAACAGATCTTCCAACTGACTCTTCAATTCAGTTAACTCAACAGCAGACATACGGTACGGAGCCATCGACATCGGCCTAGTACCAGGTACCAAATCAATCGAGAACTCAACTTCACGCTCTGGCGGTAATTCATTCACTTCTTCAGGAAACACATCAGGAAAATCACACACCACGGCTAGATCGCAAATCACCAGTTTATCTTTAGCCTCCAAAGTCGCTAACAGCATAAACAACTCTGCCCCATCTGCTACTGCCTCATTCACCTGCCTCGCTGATAGAAACAAACTCTTTCCTTCCTCAATCTCAGGAAAAATCACAGTCTTATCAAAACAATTGATATAGACTCGGTTAAACACCAACCAGTTCATACCCAGAATAACATCAATCTGCACAAGTGGAAGACACACAAGGTCCATCCCAAAGTCTCTACCAAAAATACTCAAAGGACAATTCAAACAAACTGAAGTAGTAGTCACTGAACCCTTCGCAGGAGTATCAATCACCATACTTCCATGCATCTCAGATATCTCTAATTTAAGTTTCACAGCACAATCCAAAGATATAAAGGAATGAGTCGCACCGGTGTCAATAATAGCTACAAGAGGAAAGCCATTAATATAACACGTACCTCGGATCAAACGATCATCTGCAGAAGTCTCAGAACCCGATAAAGCAAAGACCTTGCCTCCCGACTGGTTCTCTCTCTTCGGCTTAGGACACTGTGGACTGATATGACCCACCTCTACACAGTTGAAACAAGTCACAGTCTTCAACCGGCACTCTGCAGCCAAGTGACCACCTTTTCCACACTTGAAACACTTCTTCTCAGCACTGGTACACTCATGGACACGATGTCCAGCCTGACCACATCTGTAACACTTAGCAGGGGCACTAGAGTCTCCCCCACTAGGCCTCTTCATTCCACTCTGTCTCTGGAAACCTTTGCCAGCTGCATACGGTTTCCCACGATCATTCTGATTCTTGCCTTTCCTATCAACCCTCTGCTGATAGCTTTCCGCTCTGGCCTTGGTATCTTGTTCAAAAATCCTGCAACAGTCAACCAAATCAGAAAACACTCTAATCCGCTGATATCCAATAGCCTGCTTGATCTCGGGACGCAACCCGTTCTCAAACTTCACACATTTTGAAAATTCCCCAGTAGCCTCATCATAGGGAGTGTAATACTTCGAAAGCTCTGTGAACTTAGCAGCATACTCAGTAACAGACCTGTTACCCTGCTTCAATTCTAAGAACTCTATCTCTTTCTTTCCTCTGACATCCTCTGGAAAATACTTCCTCAGGAATCTCTCTCTGAACACAGCCCAAGTGATCTCAGCATTCCCAGCAGCTTCCAACTCAGTGCGGGTAGCAACCCACCAATCATCTGCTTCTTCTGACAGCATATGCGTACCGAACCTGACCTTCTGGTTATCGGCACACTCAGTCACTCGGAAGATCCTCTCGATCTCCTTCAACCACTTCTGAGCGCCATCTGGATCGTATGCTCCCTTGAACATTGGAGGATTGTTCTTCTGGAACTCACTCAGTTGACGAGCAGCTCCCATTCCCACAACATTCGGATTCCCTCCAAGTACTCCAGCTAGCATACCCAGAGCCTCAGCAATCGCAGCATCGTCTCTACCTCTTCCAGCCATCTCTATTCTGAAAACCCAACAAGCTAAAACAATAAGTACTGATAGGGTTACACAACACCTATCCCGTACAGGGGAAACAGAATAATTACGACTCGACTCGACCGACTATGCTCTGATACCACTAATGTAACACCCTTCTAAAATACCCCAAATATTTAATTAAAACAACAAATATATATCAGAGTAGATATGCAATTAAGGGTGTCACACAATCACTTCACACCATTCACCAAAATAACTGTCATGCTCTTTATTTAATCAAAATAAACATTGCATAATTCGCAGCGGATAGAAATCAAATCAATCATGCAAAACATGTAACACATTACATGTAAAATTATTCAACAAGGTAAAACATCCCGTCCCGATGTTACATCTATCAGAGCATGACCCACTAAGGAGACTACACTAGACTCCAAGCACTAGCTTCTACTCAATCACTGCTCGTTACCTGAAAAATAGTTGTAAGGGTGAGTTCCTCAATCGATATAAAAAGCATTATAAAATATCATGTAATGCTAAGTAAATAACACATTAATCACCCTAATCATATCACACATTCAGTAACGGCACATCAACTCAAATATCATACTCAATACCAACACAATTCATACTCATACTCAATGCCAACACAAACACACGTATAATATTGGAATACATCCATTCATATTATACGCCATACATACATTATGCAATGAGACTCCATGCATGCGGTACCGACTATTCGTGAACATATAGTTCACCTCACCGATCAAATCCAGATACGGCTACCAAGCCCACTAGTCCCACTCATTTGAAACCTAGTGACTCACTCACTAATTCCTCACCACGGGAATTAGCTACCACCCCAAGGGCTATGCTATGCACGCTAATTCACCTAGCATGCAAACATCAACAACAGTCCATAATGACTAACTCACTAATTCCTCACCATGGGAATTAGCTACCACCATAAAGGCCACAATATGCATGCTAAATCACCTAGCAATGCAAAATCATCAACAATAATCCACAATGGACATATGCTCACACTCTAAGCCATAAACAGTCCATTCACAATTGCATACATAACATATACATTCACAGCATTATGCATACCATCATACATTCATCAACACACGTATCAAAACATCATATCATGTCAAATAATTAATCACAGTATTAGCACACTCCACTAATACCTATACTGCTCAAAACAGCGGAAATTAATCCCTATTACATCATACGCCAATATAGGCCAAACACAAATTATGCACACATTATTCAAATATTAATTTTTCACTTTTCCAACAGTGTTAACCGGTTAACGCCCTGGGTTAACCGGTTAACGCAACACAGAACACGCTTTCTGGCAAAACTCAACAGTGTTAACCGGTTAACGCCCTGGGTTAACCGGTTAACGCAGACAGAACAACAATATTTTCACAACTCATAACAGTGTTAACCGGTTAACGCCCTGGGTTAACCGGTTAACGCAAGCAAAACAGCAATACCTCACAATTCCTGACAGTGTTAACCGGTTAACACCCTGGGTTAACCGGTTAACGCAAGACAGAAAGCTGTTCCTGCACTAACACGAAGCAGAATGCAGAATTATCCGCATTTTCCGCCGTTGGAGGACTTCCGGACCTCCGATTCCGATTCCGTAAAAAGCTATACGTTCGGGAAATCACAACTCACACAAATACAGATTCCATTACAGTTTTCACATCATCTATTCATCACAATTTTTCAACATTCATAATCCAATTAGGGTCAAATCAATGGCTTATCACTACCCATTACATATTAACCCATAATACCCATTAAACGACGATAAACCCCCCTTACCTGAGTTAATCCGGCAATCCTTTAAGCTTCAAGCTTTTCTCTTCTCCAACCTTCTTCCTCTTGCTCTGCCTCTTTGCCCTTTTCCTCTTTTTGAGCCGCTTCTCTGTTTTCACGTGAAAACTCTTTTTACCAAAATGGAACTCTTTTTCCTTATTTCTAACTTATATATTTTCCAATAATTATTATTCCAATAATAATAATAATAATAATAATAATCCAAAAATTCCAATTATTTAATTAAATTAATAAATATAATATTAACTTAAATTAAATAATTATCTTATTTTTATCGGGGTGTTACAAGGTGACTGCTTCATACACTCCTTAGAATAATGGTCTTACTGAAAGAAGAAAAATAACTTTGCTTGATATGACAAGGAGCACGCTGAAGGAGAAGAAGCTCCCTCACACCTTGTGGGGAGAAGTTGTTGCTACTACAACATATGTGCTCATCAGATGTCCAACTAAGAAGCTGAAGTAAATTGTTCCTTTTAAGAAGTGTATTGGAAATAAGCAAAGTGTGAGTCATCTGAAGGTGTTTGGTTCTGTTTGTTATAAACATGTTTAAGATGCTAAGAGAAGAAAGTTGGATGACAAAAGAATAATCATGTTACTTGTAGGGTACCACTGTACATGTGCTTATAAGCTTTACTGTCATGTCACTAACAAAGTTGAATTCAGTAGAGATGTAATTGTGAAGGAAATATAAGTATGACATTGGAACAAGTCTCAATCCAACTCTAGGTGCAGTGTTAACACCTGGGTTAAATTCTGAAGATATTTCAGACTCTGAAGGAGAATTTTCCTCTAAAGGAGATTCTGCCTTTGAAGACGAGTCAGAGTTTAAAGGTGACTCTAATGTTGAAGTTAAGTCTAAAGGTGACTCTGATTGTGAAGTAGTGTCTGACTCATTCTAATGATGATCCAGACTCTGGTGGTAATCATACCTCTAAGGGTGTTTAAACCTATGAAGTTAATCCAACATCTAATATTGTTCCAACATCTGAAGAATATTTTGAACAAGTTCATAGGCTACAAAGAATCATACAAATACTAAGAAGATTTATAGAGTTTGACATGTTGCAAGATACTGATATAGACTCTAAAGAGAAAGTCATTCAGTGTGCCATGTTGGTAGACTCTGAACCAGTTAGTACTTAGTAAGCTCTCAAGAAGAATGTGTGGTTGAAGGCCATGAAATAAGAACTTCAGGTTATAGAAAGAAACAAGACCTAGGAGTTGACTGAGCTTCTAAAGAACAAGAGAGCCATCAGTGTGAGATGGGTTTACAAGTTGAAACTCAATCCATATGTATCAATTGGAAAACACAAAGAAATGTTAGTAGCTAGAGGATTTCTATAGAAAATTGGATTAGATTAATTTGAGGTGTTTGCTATTGTATCTAGACATGAATCAATCAGATTGGTGATTGTTATAACTGCTAATAAAAATTGTCCTCTGATGCATTTAGATGTGAAATCTGCATTTCTGAATGGTCCTTTACAAGATGAAATTTATGTCACAACCTCCTATGTTTGTGAAAAATAATCAGGAAGGGATGGTGTATAAGTTGCATAAAGCCTTGTATGGACTGAAACAAGCTCCTAGAGTTTGGAATTTGAAAATTGATTCATTTTTCAAGCTTCAAGGATTCAGAAAATGTGAGATGGAGTATGGTGTTTATGTTCATCATACATATGATAGCAATATGATTCCGGTGTGTCTCTATGTTGATGACATATTGCTAACAGGGAGTTGTTCATATGAGATAGCTAAGTTCATGAAGGTGTTGATAAATGATTTTTAGATGATTGATCTAGAAAATATGGTATATTTTCTAGGGGTGAAGATTCTTACTCTGATAAGGGTATAATCTTGCATCACCCGAAGTATGAACTTAATCATTTGAAGAGATTTGTGCTAATAAATTACAAGTCTACAATCATACATGCTGAGATAAATCACAAGTTGGATTCTGATGTTGAGGGTGATGATGTAGATGCTACAACTTTTAAACAGTTGGTGGGCTCATTGAGATATCTCTATAATACCAGACCTGATATCTGTTATGCAGTTGGAATGGTGAGTAGTTTCATGAGTGAACCAAAATGGTCACATTACTAACTTGTTGTCAGGATACTGAGGTATATTAAGGGGACTCTGAAGTATGGAGTTTTGTTCCCTTCTAATGTTGAATCTGATTCTTAGATGATATGTTATTCAGACTCTGATTGGTGTGGAAATAGAGTTGGTAGAATAAGTACTTCTTGATAATTTTTCAAGTATCTAGGAGGTCCTATTTATTGGTGTTCCAAGAAGCAACCAGTGGTTGGATTGTCAACCTGTGAAGCTGAGTATATTGTAGGTGCATTATCAGCTTGTCAAGCTGCATGGCTAATGAATTTGCTGCAGGATCTGAAGATCAAGGTAAGTAAGCATGAGAGGTTAATGATTGACAACAAGTTATATATAAGTATTTCCAAGAACCCAATGATGCATGAAAGGAGTAAGCTTATTGACACAAAGTTCCATTTTCTACGCAATCAGGTTCAAAATGGAATGCTTGAAGCTGATCACTATAGCACTTAGAAGCAACTTACAGATGTGCTTCTCCTAGTCTCCCATTTATGAGATCAACCTCCTATTTAACAAATGTGTCACATCTTTATTGAGTGCATCACATATCTCAGGAATGACCCGCATAACATGGTAAAATGGGTAAGTGACAAGTTTGTGATCCGTTGTGATGTATAATGTGTCATGGGGAGGTTAACCATGCTCCCCTGGATATCAAGAGATTAAGTGCTCATGCCCCCATATTCTTAGAAATTATTACTATTCCCATGGGGCCTAGGACCCAAGCCCAATTCGACTATAAATAACTCAATGGAGTTGGGAGGACAATCTGATTCTCACACAAAAAACCACATACACAAAGCTTCACAACCCATACGTGAGTTATCTCTTAGCTCCACAATGAACCTTAAAACCTCTAATAGCCCATAATCATTAGGGATTGTCACTTATAATACTTTTTAGTAAGTACTATTGGTGCCCACTCTAGGCCCCCAATAAAACCGAGATAGGCAACTGCAACAACACTCTGTCAGATTTTCGTCTCACGTTCAACCTCTCTTACCATCATGGTGAACAAAAAGACAACAACTCCAGCTAATGAAGAATCTGAATGCAAATAAAACACCATAGCAGAGATGAGTGTCACTATGGACGATATCCTTTGTATTCGCCATCAGCTCTACGATATTCTTTTTACCGTGCCTTTCAAGGGATTCATTGGTCGAAGAAGGCCTTCGGTGATGAACGCGATGTACTTACGCTTTCCTTTATATTCTTTTCCTTTGTCATCAATATTTTCTTTCTCCTTTAGCCCTGACAATGACCTCTATAGTTTCCATAGGGCACCCTTTTTTTTGATAATGGGATCATTTTTTCATATTGTCTTTCATTGTGTCTCGATCCTTCTTCCGGTCATTCCCCTAAGTGTACCAGGCAAGTTTCCCCTTTTGATTATATACTTAATTGCATCCATTAGGTGGGTGTAATTGTTAGTGTTGTGGTTGTGATTGTGAAAATGTTGCACTCATAGCTAATTCCCTGACTGAATACATGTCCTTGATCCTAGCTTCTTTAAAGTTAATGTTTGCACATTCTTGTAAAATTTTCTCTCTTAATGTGTTAAAAGGAGTGTATGATAAGAACCAGGTCTGAGGTCCTCAATCTTTTCCATCCCGACAACAGTTGGAGTCTTTCTCATTCGCCCAACTATGTTACAGGTTCCCTGCACCCCGTCCTTCTCTCCTTCTTCAGATATGAGTTATTCCTCATAATAAATATAAGGTTGAGCCATATCTAACATGTCATTCAAGTTATTGGCTTCATCCACCCCAACTTCGCGCGAAATATGCAGTCCAACCGCAACCCGTTCTCGAATATCCATCATTTTAAACTGTCATTTGTCTTTACTTCTAATACTACCTATATGAATTGATCAATATATTCCCACAAGGTTTCCTTAGTTTTTTGTTGGATTCCTCTAAGCATAATTATGGTGGTGGATTCCACTTTTGCATCGTGAATTAGCAGTGAAAAAGTCACATAAATCCTTCGAGGAACTTATACTTCAGTCTGCGAGAGCCTTGAACCACATCATGGTAGCTCCCTTTAGGGTTAACATGAACAACTTGCATTTTACGGCTCCCCGAGCGCGATAATAGTCTAGCATAGTATCTATATACTTAATATGTTCGTCCAAAACTCATGTTCCGTCATAACTATCTAGTTTTGGGGGCTTTTAAAGAGATATGAGTATCTTGTTATCAAGGGTCCTTTTTGGGAGTGAGTTACTCTTTCGGTTATAGGAGGGTGATTTAGTACCACGTCACTCCTCCCTTCGGGAATTGTGTAATGGTGATTGATGATTATGACAATCATTTATTGATGTGTCACTTCCACCTCTTCCTCCAGAACCATGAGGCACAGTTCGGTGTCCTCGATGTTACATTTTGCGGCGTTGAAATTATAGGAGTAACTAAGACCAGGGCATCTTCAGTCGGTGGGAGAAGTTAACCATATCTTACCAAATTTGGAGCTTTGGTTACCGAAGTTGGCGCATGGTGGTGTTACGTGCAACGACCGAACGAGTTGCTTTTTTGATACTATCATGATAGTAGAAACCAGATCAATGGCCTTTGCAAGAAAGAGATGAGTGCTTTGAAAGAGAAAAGATTGATTATCTAAAATTATGGTGAAGAAATGGTTGTTCTTCATTAAAATTTATGAGAATCAGAAGTTGATTTTCACAAACGGCACAATTATTCAGTACTAGAACTAGAGATATGTTGAGATCGAAATAACTTGAGTTTTAATGTGGTGGAGTGAGTTTTTGGTACGACAGGACGGAGATGGATCTGGTACTCCAACATCCAAGTCAATGAATGCGTGAGAGGTAATTTGAATGTGTGAATGAGACTATACCTAAAATGACACATGTTGTATTTTATATGAAACGGGCTGTTAAAAGTGTCTCCCCAAGATCCAATGTCTTGCGCCGGTGGTCGTCGAATCTAATCCAACAGGGAGAGTGTGTTGGAAGTTTGAAACACATATCCTCCATGGAGATAAGAACTCATATGTTTCATGTGTCTTTCTTTTGTAAAGCTTAATATTGAACATTTCATCATCGTAGATGTTGCGAGCAGAATATAACAAAATTATAATAACAAAGTAAAATAAAGAGTATCTCTTTTACTAATATTTAATTAGAGTACACTTCAATATCATTATTAAATAAACTATATACTTAAAAGATGCTAAAGTTTTCTTTGAAAATCATGCTAGGGTTAGGGAGAATATATACCGTGACCATACAATATAATCGGTACGTGATTCTCTTTAAGATATTTTTAATTTCCAGTTCGATCAGTACAGTCTAATTAATGTTTAAATTTACCCCAGCAACAACAAAAATATATAAATAAGAATTAATACATGCATGACAATATAGTGAAAAAGAGAAGAATAAAGATAGTATAAGAATTTTCAACACATGGTTTCAAGACATCATAAGTATTCATTGTTCCTATCTTAAAATTGAAACAAAAGTTAACGAATGTTAGTGTTCGGTTATAATCATCCTAAAAGACAATGATATTTGTATATGGTCTTTTCCTCTATCTTTCTCCCACTGATTTTCTTCTCCTTTTTATCTTTTTTAGTTAGTGGTCAATGATTATATATGTTTATGCATTTATACAATGTATAATTGTTAGGTGACAATGTTCTTATCAAAAAAAGAATCAACAAAAAGTAACAAAAGGTGATATATGAAAAGGAGCCACATGGTGTCACAAAGGATTATTGCTATAAATAATTATAAAGTTACTTAATTTTTCTGACATAATTAAAAAAAAAAACTTAGCCGGCTAAATGAAAATGTAGCTCAATAATATGGTCTAAGGTAAAGGGAACATAACATAATCTACAAAAGAATTCAATGACTCATAGCTAGAGCCAATTCAAAGTATAGTATATAAATAAATTATATATTAATTATTTTATTATTTTACTTACTATTATTTTTAGCATCTAAAAAGTATATGTGGCCGGCTAACCCTAACTTGAAACGTGAAGGCATTTAGGTTTTGAATTTTGATGCAACAAGTGTAGTTTCATAAGGGAGCACCAAGAGACATGTTACTATATTTCTATGCATTGGAATGTGTGTAAATAGAGAACAAAAACATTCTATATATGTATTGATTCCAAATTAAAGGACTAAAATATGTCTATAAATGGATTTGTTTTCAACAATGTAGATTTGCTTTGGTAGGAATTTTATCCAAAAATAACTAAGAAAGTGATCACAACTTTTGAAAGGCCAAACTTATAGATTAATACTTTCTTCTTCATTTTTTTACTAGTGGCTGTAATTTAATCTAAGAAGACATAATAATCATAAGATATGTACAGTTTTGTTAAGGACTCTTGGCACCACTTAAAAAAATTATTAAAAACTATTGTTATTGTCCTATTTCAAATTTGGTATTTGGACTATAAAATTATAATAAGCAGTTTTTAAAGTATTTTTAATCCATCAAAATAGTCACACTAACCTATCATTGTCTTTCATATTTTTAAACATTGTCTTTCATATTTTTAAAAGAATTAATTTAAAGTAGATTTTGAGAAAGCATATGATTTAGTTAATTGGAGTTTTCTGAATTATATATTGATCAAATTCTATTTTAGTGAGAAATGATGGTCTTAGATGAAAGCACGTGTTTTTCTTGAGAATCTTGCGGTGCTGGTTAACGGGTATCCTATCTAGGAGAATAGTATCCAAAGGAGGTTGAAACTGGGGGATCCCTAGCTCCCTTCTTTTTTTCTTGTAATGGGGTATAGTAGGAAAAATTGAGTAGTTTGGTCTTTACTCTAGATTCAGGGTTGGAAATTATTGGTTGGTAGTGTCTCATCTCTAGCATGCTAATGGTACTCTCCGGGTGGCTGATCCTTCTCAAGAGAATTTGCGGTGTATCAAGGCTATTCTTAGAGGTTTTGAGAGGGTCTCGGGGCTCCGCGTCAACTTCTTTATGAGTAGTCTTATTGGAGTTAATGTGGACCATGTCTTTCTTTCTTCAATCGAGGACTTTCTTCATTGTGAGATATAATATCTCTCTTTTAAGTACCTTGGTTTTTCCATAGGGGCCTAATACTAATTAAGCATAATAAGTTGCATACATTAGTTACGCGACAACACAATAACATATCTCAGAAATATCTTAATTATAATATTGATCATTCATATCAAAATATTTGATATTCATTATATTGATCACAATTGTAATATATTAGGAAGTTTTGCTTATTTTCTTACAATCACACTAATTGGTGGTTGTCTGTTTGTACCTATACAATGTACCTTGTATCAATTTCTCAATAACACAACAAGTTGAATTCATTTATGGTTCTCATAGCTCTTTAAGCTTAACAACGTTTTTTTTATCCCAAAAATGATCACGCTCACATCAAATGCTTCTGTCATCAACCCAACACCAAAATCACCACCACCTGGAAATCAGTTGGTGTTCCTTAATGTTGGCTCTCAAATATACATTAAACTTACTGGTGAAAATTACTCAGCTTGGCTCATTTGATTTTGTCCCCTTCTTATAATTTATGACCTATTTGGTCATGTTGATGGCACAAAACCATGTCCTTTCCAAACTCGACCAAATGATACAACCATAAATCCTGACAACACTCACTGGATCAGGCAAGATCAACTTATACTTCTTGTTATAATCTCATATGTTATTGTAACATTTGTTACCCATCATGCCATCGTCACCAATGCAAAACAAGCTTGGGACATTCTCAAAACTATGTATGCTGGAAAATCTAGGATCTGCATCATGGCTTTAAAACAACACATTTTAACCTTTGGGAAAGGAACTCAATCAATGGATAACCACCTACAAGGTATTAAATCTATTATTGATGAGTTATCTATTATTGACAATCCACTTGATTCAACAGATCTGGTTATTCACACCTTGAATGGTCTCGCAACTGAATATCGTGAGATTTCTACTACACTTCGAAGCATAGAAAGTCTCATTGAATTTGTTGAACTTTATGAAAACTCATGGACTTGACATGTTATTGCACTGTGAGGAACCAACTATGTCAGATCCTCATGTTGTTACAATAAATGCAACATCAAGATTTCATGGCCACCAATATCAGTCTAGGTACAATGGAAATGATACCTCTAATTCTTCTGCTGAAACAAGTGAAACGTGAGATGCGTGTCAATATTACACCAAACCTAATCATATTGCAAGAAATTGCTTTAAAATTAAGGGTTATCCTAGTAGAAATGAAGGCAGAGCTCAAGCAAACACAACTATTCGCCAGCATACACCACATCAACCCAACTGGATCATTGACACATGAGCATTTCACCATATTGTTCAAGATTTGGAGCATCTCACTTTGGTTGTTTCCTACATCAGTTCAGATAAAGTATTAGTTGGTGATGGCACGAGTTTAGAAATTACTCACAATGGTCACATTAATTTGAACACTAAATGCAAATCCCTTCATCTCAATTAAGTGTTATGTGTGCCAAATATGAAATCTAATTTGCTTTCTGTTTCCAAACTATGCAAAAGTAATAATTATTCTGTTGAATTTCCCCCTCCTATTTTATTGCGAAGGACTTAAGCTCAGGTCAAGCTTTGCTGCAAGGACCGATTAAACAAGATCTATGCCATTTTCCATGTCAAATCACCCCTCACAATAATCCTACAATATTCAATACCAATCTCCACTCCACCTCAATGTGGCATCACAAACTAGGACATCCCTCTTCAGCTATTATGAAACATCTGAAAGCCAACCATCAATTACCAACCCCCCCCCCCCCCCCCCCATCTCATGAATTTAGTTATTTCTACTGTGCTAAAAGTCACAAATTACCTTT